>NC_091211.1:23023178-23108178 GCF_040958095.1 Procambarus clarkii
CGCAAGACTCAGGAGACACCATTTGTGTTTTTATTCGAATTTCATTAAAAGTAGAGAGGTAAGGAAAGTATGTGTGTGCATGTGTGTGCGTGTACGTGTGTGTATGTGTGCGTGTACGTGTGTGTATGTGTGTGTATGTATGTATGTATGTATGTATGTATGTATGTATGTATGTATGGATGTATGTATGTATGTATGTATGTATGTATGTATGTATGTATGTATGTATGTATGTATGTATGTATATGTGTGTAAGTGTGTACTCACCTAGTTGCGTTTGCTGGGTTGAACTTTGGCTCTTTGATCCAACCTCTCAGAAATCAACTTGTTAGTGAGTGTGTGTGTGTGTGTGTGTGTGTGTGTATGTGTGTGTGTGTGTGTGTGTGTGTGTGTGTGTGTGTGTGTGTGTGTGTGTGTGTGTGTGTGTGTGTGTGTGTGTGTGTGTGTACTCACGTGCTGGAGTTCTTCTGTCCACTCTTGTCCCCTATTTCACTCGAGGACCTCGAGGTACTCCTCGATTGAGCAGTCCTACTGCTTATTCAGTGCTTCTGTGTACAGTGAAGGTTCGAATGTCCCGTGAGTACAGGGAACTAAGGGCTGAGTGTTACAATTGTTGATGAGTGGTGGGTTGAGGGCGGGGATGGGAATGGTGTGGTTCTCGTGCTGCACTAAATCTTCATTGTATATAGATCCTCGTGAAATGCTGGCTTATCCTGTTATGTGTACATTCTCTTTGTTGTTTAGAGCCTCTCTGCTGTGTTAAAGTTGAGTACTGGTGACGAGCAGAGTTGGTGTCGGGTGCTTGTTGCTCCCGACAGGGGGGCAGGGGTGTAGTAGAGAGCACTATGTAGGCAGCGTGTAGGGCATTCTACCGTAATGTGTGCATGTGTGTGTGTGTGTGTGTGTGTGTGTGTGTGTGTGTGTGTGTGTGTGTGTGTGTGTGCGTGTGTGTGTGTGTGTGTGTGTGTGTGTGTGTGTGTGTGTGTGTGTGTGTGTGTGTGTGCGTGTGTGTGTGTGTGTGTGTATTCACCTAGTTGTATTCACCTAGTTGTGTTTGCGGGGGTTGAGCTTTGCTCTTTCGGCCCGCCTCTCAACCGTCAATCAACTGTTTACTAACTACTTTTTTTCACCCCTCCCCCCCCCAGGAAGCAGCCCATGACAGCTGACTAACTCCCAGGTATCTATTTATTGCTAGGTAACAGGGGCATTCAGGGTGAAAGAAACTTTGCCCATTTGTTTCTGCCTCGTGCGGGAATCGAACCCGCGCCACAGAATTACGTGTCCTGCGCGCTATTCACCAGGCTACGAGGCCCCTACGTGTGTGTGTGTGTGTGTGTGTGTGTGTGTGTGTGTGTGTGTGTGTGTGTGTGTGTGTGTGTGTGTGTGTGCACGTTTCTCTATGCATGTGTGTGTGTGTGTATACGTGCGTGTGTGTGTGTACGTACGCGCTTGTGTTTACAGGTGCGTGTATGTGCTTTGAACTCTTTGGTTTTGTTCTTTGCTACGGAATTACGGGATGTGATGTAAATGTTTATGTAACAAATGGGATATTTACTCATTTATTTGGCCATCTTATGAGGCATTCAGTCATCTCATTCAATTAAAGGTCATCCTTTCATGGCCTTTTATCTCTCTCTGATACCTGTAGTTGCCTTCACCTTATGGTCTAGATATTTTCTAATCTACAGTCCTATTTAAAACACATCATTACTGTTAAAATAAGCCTATCCCTAATGTATGAGAAAATTGGCCCGTTATGCAAAATATTTTCTGCCCTATTCTTCTGGCTTCGGGAGAGAACAACCCTCATTCAGATTAAAGACTAAAGAAAGGGAACAACAACAGAAAAAAGAATAATTGTCGATCACCCGTCTGTCTAATCACCTCCCCTCCCCCCTTTCTTTGCTCTTAAATTACCTCGCAATGATGATTAAAGTGGACTTTGGGAAATGCAATGGCCTCTTACATCCAGAAAAAAGTGATATTATTATATGACGGAATTAATCCCTAAAACGCTATGTACTATGCCTAGAACCTCCGTTCCTATTTCCACCCTTTCCTTCCCCGCTAGTCACTTCACACTGTACATAAATTGTACATAAATTACAATGTACATCAGATCATAGTATGCAGCTGTACTATAGTACCTGTAACGGATCTGGTTGGCCTACCGTTACGTGTGGCAGATGGTTACAGGTCACGAGTCTCCCAGCCCTGAGCACCCCCATGTGTCAACCCCATGAGCACCCGATGGGGGAGAGCACCCCCATGAACACCCTTTAGAGAAGAACACCCCCATTGTCATCTCTGAACAAGAACTGGGCCATGGTCTTACACCACTTTTTTTTTTAATGTACAGTCATTAGGGCCTTGAGACCTGGCCGATATGAAGTACCTGGAACTTTGTAATTTATTCACTCCCGTATCCAAGAGGAGACCCTCATACTGCAACCAAAGTTTGCAAGTGCAGGCTTCTGATCACATGGTTCAGTATGACCAACCATCCTGCAAGACAACCATCTCATCTTAACTATCTAACTTAACTATCATCTCATCTAAACTATATAAACTTATAAACATATAAACATATAAACATCTTAACATCGCGTAGTTTTGCCATCTCTTGACGCACACTATGTAGCTTTTCATATATATTTAGTCTAGTAGCTGTGTGAATGATCAGGTGCCTTAGTATCACACAGATGACTCTTTACACACACTGTGTAACCATTCAAATAGTCTAGGGCAGCTGTATAAATGTCCAGACACCTAAAAAGGTTAATAAAAACAAAATAAATAGGAAAGAACATTAAAAAACTGAACATATCAAGAGAAACGGTTTCTACAACAAATAAATATGAGTAACGATGAAACATTATGATAACTAGCAAAGAAGAGGTGTTGAAAATAGCGTTAAGCTCTGTTCACTACGAAAGATACGAAGCAGAAATGAGTAAAAAAAAAAGATCCAACTTATTATTTACAATAGTGACAATTGGTTGCAATAAACTTTTATAACTAGACGTTATCAAATTATCTATTGGCACGTAATGCCCGTCTGGTCCTGGGTTCGATTTCTGGACAGGGCAAGATGTTTGGGCATGTTTCTTTATTCCCAATTCCTGGACAGGGCATTAAATAGATACCCGGGAGTCAGTCGGCTGCTGTGGGTCGCTTCCTGGAGAAGTCAGTTGTAATCATTGAAAACTTTGATAAACCTGTTCTTGCCCAACGACAATAGAAAGCCAATACCTTACCGGAAACAAGAGACAACGACAGAAAAAGAGAGCTAGAGAACAAGAAAGATACCAGACAGCTAGAGAACAGCTAGAGCAGCACCAACATTCATAAAACAGGAAGGAGACACTGAGCCACAGACCTCAAGGATAATAATTAAACCTTTTATCAGTGATCCTCAATCCTATATTATATATAGAACTCATAAAACACTAATGATGAGCCCGCCATCAGAACTGTTCAATCCAGCAGAGTCACACAACACCTGTGGCCCCCACTACAGCACTCCTCCTCAACACCTGTGGCCCCCCACCACAACACTCCTCCCCAACACCTGTGGCCCCCCACCACAACACTCCTCCCCAACACCTGTGGCCCCCACTACAGCACTCCTCTCCAACACCTGTGGCCCCCACTACAGCACTCCTCCTCAACACCTGTGGCCCCCCACCACAACACTCCTCCACAACACCTGTGGCCCCCCACCACAACACTCCTCCACAACACCTGTGGCCCCCCACCACAACACTCCTCCCCAACACCTGTGGCCCCCACTACAGCACTCCTCTTCAACACCTGTGGCCCCCACTACAGCACTCCTCCTCAACACCTGTGGCCCCCCACCACAACACTCCTCCACAACACCTGTGGCCCCCCACCACAACACTCCTCCACAACACCTGTGGCCCCCAACCACAACACTCCTCCCCAACACCTGTGGCCCCCACTACAGCACTCCTCTCTAACACCTGTGGCCCCCACTACAGCACTCCTCCTCAACACCTGTGGCCCCCCACCACAACACTCCTCCACAACACCTGTGGCCCCCCACCACAACACTCCTCCCCAACACCTGTGGCCCCCCACTACAGCACTCCTCCTCAACACCTGTGGCCCCCCACCACAACACTCCTCCCCAACACCTGTGGCCCCCCACCACAACACTCCTCCTCAACACCTGTGGCCCCCACTACAGCACTCCTCCCCAACACCTGTGGCCCCCACCACAACACTCCTCCCCAACACCTGTGGCCCCCCACCACAACACTCCTCCCCAACACCTGTGGCCCCCCACCACAACACTCCTCCTCAACACCTGTGGCCCCCCACCACAACACTCCTCCCCACCACCTGTGGCCCCCCACCACAACATTCCTCCCCAACACCTGAACAGAAGACGTCACGCTGATGCCCTGAGGCTCCTTCCTAGGGCCCTTGGCGTCAGTACTTAGGCAACATCTCCACCACAGATTAGGAGCCCAGGCGGTGGCATCGGGTCTCCTAGCCGTCTTGTGGAGACGTGGGAGGAGTGGAAGGGGGTAGAAGGGAAGGAAGGGGTAGGAGAAAAATAGGAAAGGGGGAGGGGGAGTGTGGGAGGGGGGGAGAGAAAGAGGAAGAAGAAACCTGATGGTCTCGCTGGTAAATTGATGACAGTGATACGTTCTAACTGAAATCTAATGTCGTTTGTGGGATATTAACTCGACGGGGCCTCCCTCCTTCCCCGCCGAGGGCCGCGCCTGATCGTTCCTCCTGCAGCGGCAGGGGAGGCTGGCGGGATGCAAGGACGGAGGATGGGGGAGAGGGAGGCTGGCAGGAGGGAGGGAGATTAGCGGGAAGGATGGAAGCTAGCAGAAGGGAGGGAGGCTGCTTAGTATAAAAAAGACGACAAAGAGTCATAAGGAAGGAAGAACGAGGAGAGGATACCACGAGCCAGATACGGACATGCGGGAAACAGATGTTGAGTAAAAAGAAGAGATAGCGGAAAGTAGAAGAACAAATGGGGGATGGATAAGGACGGATACAACAGAGATGGATAAGGGACTATAAATGGGTGCCAATGGTAAGACACAAGAGGTAAGACACTCAAGAGTATAAGTGAGACGCGATGAAAGAAGGAACAAGGAGGGAGAGGGACAGACAACTGGGAGGTGGAGAGAGAGAGAGAGAGAGAGAGGGGGGGAGAGCTAGAGGAGGAAAGAGAAGTGAGAGGGGTGAGGAGGGCAGATTCCTGGGGTGGAAAGAGATGAGGAGTACTAGGGAGTGAGATGGGAAGAGAGAACTAGAGATATAGGAAGAGGGAGTGGGGAAGCAGGAGAGTTCTGAGGGAGGGAAGGGAGGAGTAGTGAGACTTTACTAAATCATTGACATTAGCACACAATTCACAAAGTAAAAATTAAAACCTTGTGAATGTGGAATATTTTGAGAGAAAATAGAGAGAGTGACAGATCAAAAACAAGACGGAGAGGAGCAAGTCGCAAAGAGAACAGAAAACTATATGTTTGAGAACACAGCCAGAGGAGATGGAGGCAGCGATGAAGCAGGCGGTGATGACCCCTGCAACTGACCATGAGGCAAGAGAGAGGGTGCAATAACAGTGTCTGTGCGCACTATGCAAGGTGAAAGTTGCATTGCGATAACCATTACAAACTTATCCACCATTTAATCTGCATAAATTGGTTCCAATGGCCTGAAACAGCATTCTGGCCCACCCTGTATTTATAACCAACACAACCTATATATATATATATATATATATATATATATATATATATATATATATATATATATATATATATATATATATATATATATATATATATATATATATAAAGTGGTAGTATTACAACTAGAAGGGCAGTATGACGGATTTTAGTTAATACTTTAAATACTTTTGCAACAAACAAAAGCTTTACTTTCGATGAAAGTTTTACAAGATAATTTGCTTTTTTGAGTCAATTAAAATTAGATTTGAATAAATGGATAAATCCAAGTAGCCCCAATAGCCGCTCTCCTTTGGGTATGGAGGATGTTACGAGAGATAGCATCCAGACGGATATCTTAATTGACCAGACCACACACTAGGTGAAGGGACGACGACATTCGATCCGTCCTGGACCATTCACAATCGACTTGAGAATGGTCCAGGACAGACCGAAACGTCGTCGTCCCTTCACCTTCTAGTGTGTGGCCTGGTCAAGATACTTCAGCCACGTTATTGTGATTAATCGCCTGCATACCTTAATTGACAACTCTAGTTCTCAAAATCCTAGAATGACACAAAGGACAACGGATTTTAATTCCATAGAAGACGTCCACTCGGGATCATCGGCAGGGATGGAATGGAGGTGACATGGTCAGAAGATCACGAAGGATAAGAGGACTGGATCCCAGATAGCAACTCACGGGCTCACCATAGCCCGTGCTACTTGGAACTTTTTGTTCTGAGTAGCTGAATCTAAAACAACGACGATAGCAATTGTATTAGTCGTTGAGATGTATGCCTCGTCCAAGCCATATACTCAGACCTTGATAATGCATTCAGAAGAGTGTGAAAGACTTGGTGAAGTTCAAACCTTCACATCAAATACATATATATATATATGAATGTGGGTTGTTATCCTATGTTTTTATGTATGAAATAAGATATTATTATTACTAAATAATAATAATAAATGTATTAATAATAGTCATATTAATTCAGAGTTGATCCAGAATATAAAAAGCAAGGTTCGTCGTGAGAGGGTAGCATTAGCTCCATATCATGTGGTACTCGTTTCAGTGTTGTCATCCTCAATATATCTATGTTTGGCATGTACCCTTTGGTAGCTACTTTGAAAAATGGGGTAAGGCTTGCCCCAAGCATGTGGCATACAACCTCGGACATTTTGTTTCAATTATTAAATATATATATTAATATAAACTGCCAGTGTGTCCATCTATCATTCAGTCTATCTGCATCACTTGCAGTATAAGTTTAAACAAATTAGAAATTGGTGTGAGGAACATTTTATAAGAATTTTCTACAAATTGTTCATTAGTTTGAAGGATTTTCCAAACATCTAGTTATATAGTTGTAGTGGGTATAGTTATCTTCTCTCATCTCCCTGCTTTCTTCTTTCATCTTCCTGCTTTCTCCTCTCACCTCCCAACTTTCATCGGTTCTTTGTGTGTTCCAGCCTGCATTCTCCCAAACTCTGTTCTCCGTTTGATATCATCTTTTCTTTTTCGGCTCATCTGCCCCTTGTTCTTCACACATCATTTAATGGTTTCATTGAGCATTTGTTCAAGTTGTTTAAGTATTTGTTAAGTTGTCTCAGCTTTCCGTTCCACTTGCTGTTATCGTTATTCTTGATAACGAACTCGTTCGCTCGTCCTCTGTGTCTTTTATTTTCCGTCCCAGCTTATCGGTCCTTCTCGGATAGGTTTCGCCTTATTTGCTTCTATCAATTAAAGTTCGCTTTCCGTGCTCTAATTTCTTGTTTATTCTTTTCCGTTTGTTCTGGGTTGATCTCCTTCTTTTGATTCTTCTGCTTATTCATTTTGTATTTTGTTTTTAATGCACATTTCTGCTTCGCTTTTCCATTTATATTTTGTAGCTTGTTCTTATTTGGTTTCATTCTTTGTCGCTTGTTCTCTCTTTACTTTCTATTCGGGGCACAACGTTTTCCGTCTATTTTTGTCACTTTCGTAATCATTCACTTCGTATCATCTGTCTCTGTCTGTCTCTCTCTCTCTCTCTCTCTCTCTCTCTCTCTCTCTCTCTCTCTCTCTCTCTCTCTCTCTCTCTCTCTCTCTCTCTCTCTCTCTCTCTCTCTCTCTCCATATCTTTCATTCTTTCAACTGTCTCTTCGTTTCCCCATGTCTCTTCTCTCCATCTCTCTTCCTCTTTCCCTCCACCCTCCATCCCCACCGTCCATCGCCACCCTCCATCGCCACCCTCCATCGCCACCGTCCATCGCCACCCTCCATCGCCACCCTCCATCGCCACCCTCACCGTGTCCGCGGTCTGGGAGTAGCAGGAATCAATTTGGTGTGGGAATAAGGCACGTCAGACCGACATAACTATATGTCACTTTGTGGCCCCGGCGTCTCGCCCCGCTTCGTACGATTCCCTTTAGTTGTGTTCGGTCTCGACTGCAAGTGTGTTTACATCCTCTTTTATTGGATTGAATGCCATTACCTGGAGGGTGTCGATTCTCTCTTACTTTTTGTCCCCTCCCTTCAATACCTTCCTGTTCCGTTTATAGGTCAGTGAATTGTTTACATTAGCCCGGGGCGTGACGTCATGGTGGATACTATTGGCGAGCGTGATGCTGTGGATTAGAGGATCACGCTGGCTTAATATTCCCGCTGTATGCTCCCTGTAAACAGGGTTAAATGCTGACACGAGCCGTACTTTAGTAACTCTTAAGGAAGCTGACGGGCAACGATTATTGTAATGCTCTTACCGCCTTCTTCCAGACACGATGTTAACATTACCCGGGTTGGTGGAGGGGTTGGGTGGGTTGTGTTTGCTTGGTGGGGGTGAGAGTGCGTTGGTGGAGGGGTTGGGGGGGGTTGTGTTTGCTTGGTGGGGGTGAGAGTGCGTTGGTGGATGGGGTTGGGGGGGATGGATAAAGATAGGATGCGGGGAGAAGGGAAATTAGGGTTTGGGGTGGGATGGGTTGGGTATGGGAGGGGTTAGGTAGGGTTTGGGGATGGGTGATGGATTTTTTGGGTGCGGGACGTGGATGGGTTGTATTGTTAGGTGGAAGAGATGGGTAAAGGTGAGAGAGGGAAAGTGATGGGTAAGGAAGAGAGGGAGGAAAAGAGTATTGGGTAAGGGAGGGGGGAAGAAATAGATCAGGGAGTGCATCTACCTTTATCTACCTTCAACAAGACCTGCGCATCCCTTTACCCCTTATTGATATTTTGTCATTGGCCTGACCACATGAGAGATGTTCGCTCTGCGTCCTTTCTATCTAACGATATATCCAAACTGAACCCCAGAGTTCATGAACCTCCACGATGAACCAGCTGGTAACTCATGACCTCGTTCATATAGCACGTTCTAAGTGCTCAGTGAACCAGTCACCGGCGGGGGTCGGTCTGGAATCCAAATATTCGTCGCCTTATGGAAAATAAACAGAGCGTTGTTGCCGTTGAGTTTAGCTCGAGTTTTTAACGAAATGTGGAAACCCTGAACGAACGGACGAGGGAAAACTCATTCACCAGATGACATACGAATACACACAGTCAAATGATATCCGGAGGATATTGAATATGGAGCTTCACCCTTCCTCCCCACCCCCTCCCTCTCCCGCACATCCAATAACCCCTCTTTTCTCATCCACAAACACACTCCCTCCACCAACGCATCCGCTCACAAACCATCCTGCTCCCCCCTCACCCACAAACACACACACACACTCCACCCACACTCACACCCCACCGTCCCCCTCTGCCACAAACACTTCCCAATTCGTGCCCTTCTTGCGGGTGGTTCACACTCTAAATCTCCTTTTGATATTCAGGAAAGACTAAAGCGACGCACTGCCTTGCTGAGATAGGTAGAAGATGCAGCCTCCGGAAACTGACGGATAGCGAAGAGAGTTAGAGATGGCGGGAGTTGAGGGAGGGAAGGAAGTGGAAAATGGAGGGAGGGAGAGAGAGGTGATGTAGGGAGGGACGGGATAGAAGGAGGGAGGGAAGCAGAGAGAGGAGTGAGGGAGGGAGGATAAAGCCTGTGGATATGACGGGGTGTGTGTGGGAGCGCTCCGCAGCGCCCATTAGCCTCTATTGGATGTTGCGCTCATGTGAAAATACAAGTATGTCGCCACCCGGCCATCTCCAGCCCCCACCCACTCCTCTTGATACTCCAACACCCCTCTACTGCTACACTCCCCCCTCCCTCCCTCTCTCTCTCTCTCTCTCTCTCTCTCTCTCTCTCTCTCTCTCTCTCTCTCTCTCTCTCTCTCTCTCTCTCTCTCTCTCTCTCTCTCTCTCTCTCCCTCTATCTCTCTCTCTCTCCCTTTCCCTTTCTCTCCTCTGTTTATATATGTCGGTAACTGCACTTGTATTTAATAATAAATCTATATGAGAGAGAATGTTTTATTGTCGGTCAGTTTGAACAAGGGTTGTAAGCCAGACGCATGGGACTAGTCTCTCCCAATTTTGCAGGGGAATCGTCATGGGTATGGGGAGATCATAAGCTGGCCAAGAGCACTAGAACTTAAGAAGGAACAGAGTGCCAAGGATACATTAACACCCTCACGACGATGTTTGGCACTTCACGCCGGCTACATCTACCTAAATATTTCCAAATAAATTTTTGTATTGGAGGATTCGCAATTTTTCAGTGATCTCGGGAAATTTAAAGAAAAAAATCCTGCTATAAAACTTGACCAGTAGTGCCATACAACACGTAACTTCACTTCAATCAGTGTCAACCCGAAGTCTGACCCATAAATTCGAAAGGGGAACTAATGTAATGAGTGTATGTGTCATTAATTATAAAGACATATTGACTCTTGGTCTTACTGCGTTATCGGTAATATTGAAGGGAAGTGAGAGAGAGAGAGAGAGAGAGAGAGAGAGAGAGAGAGAGAGAGAGAGAGAGAGAGAGAGAGAGAGAGAGAGAGAGAGAGAGATAGAGAGAGAGAGGGAGAGAGAGATGCAGATAGACCCGGGCAACGCTGAGAAGACACACTCCCAGTATACTATATGAGGTATACGGCAGTGCCCTGGTTGGCCCCTGTCTCTGTCTCTATGTGTAGGGATTTCTGTCTTCGGTCTGTACCTCTAGTTCTCTCTCTGTCTCTGTCTGTCTCTGTCTCTCTCCCTCTCTCTCTCTCTCTCTCTCTCTCTCTCTCTCTCTCTCTCTCTCTCTCTCTCTCTCTCTCTCTCTCTCTCTCTCTCTCTCTCTCTCTCTTTCTCTCTTTCTCTTTCTTTCTCACTGTCTCTCCTACAATATTACTGATAACACAATAAGAGCAAGTGTCAATATGTCCTTATAGTTAATGACATATATTACATTAGTTCTACCTCATACATTTACGGTTAGAGGGAGGGAGAAAGAGAGAAAGAGAGAGAGAGAGAGAGAGAGAGAGAGAGAGAGAGAGAGAGAGAGAGAGAGAGAGAGAGAGAGAGAGAGAGAGAGAGGAAACGCAGGACATCCGCCCCGTCCCTTCCCCCTCCCCTTCCTTTCCTCCGCCTTATCCCTCTTCTAAGCACCTACTCTCCCGACACTTATGTCTTCAAATACTGTCGGAATCTTCTCTATATGCGGTTTTTATCACGTCTTTATTGTTGCCTCCTCTTGCTTGCTCTTTGACCAAGCTTTCTTGCCATTTTCCTTGTCCTACTTTACCTGAATTTTGCTGATTTTTATTATTTATGTTTCCTGTCTGATTATTTTGCTTTTAAAATTTCTCTTCACACCAAATTATTAAATTATATATTTTATAGATTTTATTTTGCCTTCTCTTGGGATTATTCTTTTGTCTTGCTTAAATTTGGAGTTTCCTATAATCATTGCATTATTTTTAAATTTCTTTCTTCAGAAATAAATATATGCTTTTCTTCCTGTCAATCTGCGGCAATGTTATTAATGTTGCGGCGGAAGATGAATGACAGATCAGTCACTCCATCAATTGCTACGAATCTTTATAAGTCTTTCATTGCTACGAATCTTTATAAGTCTTTCATTGCTACGAATCTTTATAAGTCTTTCATTTCTCTCCCTACCTCTTCCGGTTTGCTCTTTTCATCCTCCATTATTTTCTATGTTCAGTTCTCCGTGTCCATATTTTTTTTATATCTGTTGAAATATTCAATGAAAGATTTTTTTTAATAGCGGAAGAATTGTTTTGGTATTGATAATTTACATGATCTTCGGTCCTCCTTTTAGGTTGATTTTTATTTTGTTACTCGCAACTGGAAAGGTTGCTGACCTGGAGAGTAAGAGTCGGAGCTATGTGTGTGTGTGTGTGTGTGTGTGTGTGTGTGTGTGTGTGTGTGTGTGTGTGTGTGTGTGTGTGTGTGTGTGTGTGTGTGCATGAGAGCGTGAGCGCATGAGTTAGTGTATCAGAGTGCAAGTGTTTGATTTTATTTGTTTTTAGAAAGTGAAATATGGATGGTGCTTCCCGTAGAGTTATTTGCGTTTATTGCAACCCTATTTATCACGTGCCTCTATATGACTAACCATCCTGTGTGATGGGGATTTTTTAGCATCACGTAGCTAGCTTTTTGACACACTGTACTTCCCTTCATATAATTTAGGATAGCTGCACAAATGCAGATGTACCTAATGTATTAATAACAAAAAATATATATGTCCTGCGAGATGGGGACTTTTAGTAACACTTCTACCTTATTCACTCTTATGTTCATGATATCCTCATAATGCACCCAGAGTCTGCCAGTGCAGACTACGAATCTGCCAACCCGAGGATCTTAGTATCACACAGTTATTTCTGACAATACACAACTCCATATTTTATGTCCTTTTTCTTCCATACGAAGTTTGTTAAAATTAATTGTATCAAACGGTTTCTGAAAATCTAGATGAATGTACCAATTGTGTTATTGTTACATATATTAAAGATAACAAACAAATCAAAGAAGATTTGTTAAAGCCGGGTGATATCTCCTTAAACAGTTCCGTTTTTAATTAATTAATAAACACTAAATAATGTTTCACCCTTAAATTTCACTGTCTCACGGACACTAGCATTGAGGAAAAATGTTTCATGATGCATTATGATATCTATGCTACACCAAAGGCTACGAATCTTTCTCTCAAGAACACTTGCATTCTCCTTTGCTTATTCTTGGTGCATAACGCATAATCCTTCTTATTCTTTATCTGGGAGTTGTAGACCCTTAAGATATCCGTACATGGGAGCCTCAGGTTCTCAAGATGTCTCTATCTGGGAGTATCAGGCTATGAGGGAGCATTAAGGTAAAGGAATGGGGAACAGTAAGGTAAGGTAAGAGTATGGGTAAGCAGAAAGGTGAAGGTTTGAGGGAACAGTAAGGTAAGGGTATGGGGGAGCAGTATAAGATGGTATAGGAAAAGTAGATGGGTAAATAGGGTAAGCCATTATTATAGGTTCTTCCTCAGTGTAAGAAGAACCGCGGTGAGGTGGCCTCAGGTGATAAAGATGAGCTTATTGGAGGGTTGACGGGGGTGAGGAGCTGCGTGAAAGAGATGAGGGGAAGGCTTGACGGGGGTGAGGGCTGCGTTTAGGAGATGAGAGGAGAGGGCCTTGACGGAGGTAAAGGCCACGTGTAGGAACTGAGGGGGGTGCTTGACGGGGATAAGGAACACCTAATATTGAGATAAGCATTACGGGAAAAGAGCGTAGTTGAAAAGGGACAGTCGTAAATGAAAACAGAGAGGTGGTGAGGGGTTGAGTGTTGAAGAATGGGGAGGGGCGTGATACAAGGGGACGAGGCATCTCTGAATAAAAGTGGTCCATTGGAGTTAAAGTGTTGGGTCTGAAAGGGGAAGGGGAGGAGCAGTGTGAACGGAAAGGGGCGGGAGGAGGGCGTGACTAAGGGGTGGACGAGGGCGTGACTAAGGGGTGGGAGAGGCGTGACTGAAGGTGGGAGAGGGCGTGACTGAGGGTGGGAGAGGGCGTGACTGAGGGAGGGAGAGGCGTGACTGAGGGTGGAAGAGGCGTGAATGAAGGGACAGGAACGTGATTGAAGGAAGAGAGATGTAACTGAAGGAAGAGGGACAATACTGAAGGCAAAGGAACGGGGTATGGTCCATGGAAGGGGGTGTGGATGAGCGGAATGGTATTTGACTGACGGAAAAGAATCATGACTGAAGTAAGGTGCCTGAAACTAAGAGGCCTGAAGGAAGGCGCTTGACTTTGAGGGATGAGCATGGCTAGGAGGGAAGGGATTGGCTTACCTTGAAGGGACAGGCATGGCTTGCAGGTAGGGGGCAAGACTTGGAAAGAGGGGCTTTCTAAGCCTACAGGCACTGTGACCTGTAGCGTGCGATACAGGAAGGGGAAACAGGTGAGGAGGAGGAGGAGGAGGAGGAGGAGGAGGAGGAGGAGGAGGAGGAGGAGGAGGAGGAGGAGGAGGAGGGAAGGGGGGCTTGATGCCCCTCATCGCAGCACAACACCCTATCATCATCACCTCCACCACCGCTAATGTCCCCACCCCCACCTGGTAAAGGGGGTCTGGGAGCGTAATATGAGTTGGAGTGGGGGGGTGGGGGGGGGGTCACTCAGAATGTTGAAGGGGTCAAATGTTGGCGTGGGGGGGGGGATCGTATGACTAGGTACAGAGGTCATATGGTAAAGGGGTAAAGGGATCATACAGTATTATAGAGAGAGGAGGGTTCATATAGTTGGGGCTGAATCGTGTTGTTGGATAGGATCAAACAGTAGGGGTTGAGAGATTATATGATGAGAGAAGGGGTCGTGGGGGTGGGTTGAATGGTTAAAATCAGAACCTCTACCCATGCCCCAGAACCCTCCCCCCCCCCCCCTCCTCATCTTTCCAATTCACCCTCTCCTCTTCAGCAGCAGTTAGGAGAGAAATGACAGAGGTGGGAACTACAGGTGCCTCTTCAAGAATTCCAGTGAGAAAGAGCACTGGAATGAATGACAACAAATGAGATGCTGGAATTCATATCCCAGAAATATGCAGATGACACAAAGTCGTTCAAACCATTCAAGGAGATGGGCGAGAAAGTAAGATAAACGTTTTTATTCAATAAGCAATGCAAGACAGAGAAGAAGGGACCTGAAGAAATAATATAAATAAATATATAGACAATGGCGAGGGAGAAGACAATGAAGAGGCAATAAAGAGTAAAAGATTGGTACATCAGAGTCAGGAGAGAAGCTGACATGCAATTTGTAAACAACATAGAAACAAATGCTGAGACACCAAGCCTGTTGTATAATCGTATAAGAAAAGAACAGTAAAATACCATGTGATCCGGATGAGGAAACAAGAGATATTCTCACGGAAAGAGAGAAGGTGAATTAACTCAACAAGAGATTACACACAGAGATCACACTAACGTGATGCATCAAATGAATTAAGTCGATTAAGGCAGTGTCTTGAATGCTCCCGGACGCAGGTTCGAATCCTCGTCACGGCCCTTGTGGATTTGTTCATTTAACTCAACAAGAGATTTCAACAGGTTTACCAAAGAGAACTAGTGTGGAGACGACAGGCAGTACAGCGCAGCAACTTAGATGATAAAATAGTCACCGCAGATAAGAAAAAGAAACATAGATGAACAGCATTCTAGAAAGCAACAGAGCCTGACCTCAAGACGGGGCCGTTGGAACATTGATCACGAGCCTGACCTCAAGACGGGGCCGTTGGAACATTGATCACGAGCCTGACCTCAAGACGGGGCCGTTGGAACATTGATCACGAGCCTGACCTCAAGACGGGGCCGTTGGAACATTGATCACGAGCCTGACCTCAAGACGGGGCCGTTGGAACATTGATCACGAGCCTGACCTCAAGACAGGGCCGTTGGAACATTGATCACGAGCCTGACCTCAAGACGGGGCCGTTGGAACATTGATCACGAGCCTGACCTCAAGACAGGGCCGTTGGAACATTGATCACGAGCCTGACCTCAAGACGGGGCCGTTGGAACATTGATCACGAGCCTGACCTCAAGACGGGGCCGTTGGAACATTGATCACGAGCCTGACCTCAAGACAGGGCCGTTGGAACATTGATCACGAGAACCAACACAGTGTAAGGTAGGCCAATGGCTGCTGAACGAGGTTGATGGGGTATGTTATTTTCAGCTATTTTTTAAATAAAATACTCGAGACAAAATATATTCTGGACGTTTGGAACTATGCAAAAGCAGTCGCAAGCGCTTGAAAAAGTAATTAGGATGAGAATATTGAATCACTTGAGAAGATAAACTTTGTAATTGATGAGCACCGTGCATTTAGAGAAGATGGAACCGAGCCTGATAAACTTGATCAAGTTATATGACAAAGTTACAAAAAACGATAATAGAAAGACTGAATCTTCTTTGACAGTCGAAAAGTATTCGATATTGTTCTTCATGTAAGGATGGTGTACATGATTCAGATACAAGCAGGAATAATTGGAAAAGCCACGAACTGGGTAAATAAGTACTTGACAGACTTAGAGAGGTGTTCAGCAGCTAAGACTTGACAAATGGGGTTCCCAAAGGCTCGATCTTAGGACCATTGTCGTTTCTAATTTATGCGAATGACCAGCTCGAGGGAGTGAGCTCGTACGTGTGAATATTTAGATATGATACAAAGCTAAGGAGGAATATAAAAACGAGAGACTGCAGAAAATTGCAGAAGTGGGAACCTTGAAAAAGAAGTGGAAATGTAAATGGTTGTTAGAGATAATCCCCAACAAGTGTAAGATAATGTAGCAGGTAAAGGGAGATACGAGACCCGAAGGAATCTACCTCATAATGAATCAGCAACTGTAGTAATACAAAAGAGAAGAGGATTTAGCTACCAATTTAGCTAAATGATTTAGATTTAGCAAACCCCAAAAATGCATTTTTAAACAAAACTAGACCTCCTTTTGTTAACTCACGTAATACAGTTTGTATGAGGCCAATGCACAACGCAGGCAAGGAATCTGCACCTTATGAAGCATAATATTAAATTGGAAACAGTACAGAAGATACGAGCAGGACGAGTCCCTGAATTAGATAGACAAAGCTGCGAGGACAAACTAAGGGAACTCCATGGCACAATGATCATCCCATACAAGATACTGAGCGGAATAGAAAAAGTGGATAAGTACAGTTTCAATTTCAGTGAAATCAGAGGAGAAAATAGGTGCAAACTGACGGCAAACTAATCAAAGAAACTTATTGCTAACAAATGGAATGCACTAAAAGAAGTGGTCGTGGAAACCATGTCGGCCCTTGAGGACAATGAGGTAGAGAACTCGAAGTGGCAAAATAAACGACAAAATGAAACGCGCTCCAGGTACAAGAAGACTGTTAGGAGAGACCTATAAAGAGGTAGACCTCGTTTTCCCCTTGTGGTCACTGGCAGGTAAGCAAATCACCTTCCTCCAGCACCAACATACCCCCCCAGCCTCTGCCCTGCACGCCCACAACCCCTTGCCCCAGCGCACCAGAATTTCCTTTCCGTTCCTTCCCCAGTTGCCCAGCTTTTTGAGAAACACTTCCTCCTCCCCCTGCCCCTACAGCTCTCCCCCCACACTGTGATAGGCGGGTCGCGTGCCGTGACCAATGGCCACTTATGGGCAAAAAGGTGGAATTAAGCGGGGTGAGTTAGTGGTGCACGAACCTTACCTGATGCCTGGCCCTTACTACCAATTAGACCCCCTTCCCACCACCCCCCACCCCTCATCTCCCCCTCACGCCACCTCACGTCATACTGCCTCCTTCAATGTCTTCATTCACACTACCTCATGCTGTCTTTGATTCCTTCCATGTTGCTGCGTCCTCGTCCTGTTGTTCTTACCATAGCGTCGTCACACTGTTTCTCCTGCCTTACCTTCCCTTACCTGCCACCCTTACCCTGTTTTCCTCACCTTGCCTGCGCCACCCTGACTTCCTCTCCCTGCCTTCACCACCCAGCCTCCCTTACCCTGCCCACTAAGAATCCCGAGTCACCATTAAACCCTCAAACTTGCATCAGATAATTTACTCGTTTGTGATTTCGTAGAAATTACCAAATGGACATTGTCAACGTCTTGGGCCGGGGCAGCAGAGTCAACTAACTGCTGCTCAAGTCTGTCACTGCAACGTGCTCTTGACAGGGTTTATAATTTGTCAGAAACTCAATTCAATGACTGTCTCCAGAACCAGTTACTTGAATTGTCAGGGATACCCTGGTTGTTGGGTCTGCTGCCTGTCACATGAGGTCCTTTTGCCAGGGGCTGTTAACTGGCTTATTTGGTCATGTTAACTAGCATGTTAAGGCCTGTTAACTTAACCAGAATGCTAGCTGGCTTGTTAGAGCATGCTAATCACCTATTAAGATTGAAATTAATTAAATTGTTTAATGAACAAAAGATTCTTATTGAGTGCGGCAATTTTCTTACACACACATATATATATATATATATATATATATATATATATATATATATATATATATATATATATATATATATATATATATATATATATATATATATATATAGTGTGTGTGTGTGACAGTGTTAGACCACGAAGGAAAATTTGAAAAAGGAATTTCCTTAAGTTCTTTCGTATTTAATAATACATCTTCAGAAGGGTCTCTCTGAAGATCCTGAAAATCTCTCTGACGATCCTGAAAATCTCTCTGAAGGAAATCTCCCTTCAGACCCCTTCAGACTTCAGAAGGGTCTGAAGATGTATTCTTTATCTTCAGATGTTCTTCTTCATTCTCTGAAGCCCTTCGGGTGAAGCCCTTCTGAAGATGTATTATTAAATACGAAAGTACTTAAGAAAATTCCTGTTTCAATTTTTCCTTCATGGTCTGACACTGTCACATTTTTTCATCATGTGTTAATTTTCGTGATTTAAACATACACACACACACACACACACACACACACACACACACACACACACACACACACACACACACACACACACACACACACACACACACACACGACTCTCACTTTAGAAACCAATCCAACTGATTTAAAAATCATACCAAACAATCTTCAACTTGGCAGTGGCAACAGAAACTAATAATCGAACAGCAGAGCGTTTGGATAAAAATGCACTTCCAAAATCTATGTATATTCGTACCCTCTGTTTCCACGCGAATGGACGCGTCGTCATCGTTGGCTGTGACACGATACTAAGGAATTTTTGCCTTTCTATTTCCGCCACGCTCTCTTGGGTACACACGATGAACGATTGACCAATATTTACAGGCAAACTCCAAATCCCTTCCCCTCTTTGGCTGGCTCAGGATTACAGGCAGTCGGACATTGTAGCTACCATGGTGGCGGTGTTTGCTGCTGTAACATTAGGGGCTCCATGTCAGGTGTCTCGTGTGTGTTGGCCGCCTCCCGACGCCGCCCTTGACTTCGGCACAGTTTAGCACATACGGTTAAACATTAACAATCAAATGGGTCTTCTGCGTCAATATTTATCACCGCTCGGATTATTAGATATTAAAACACTTTGAATGTTATTTGGTTTTTGTAGATTTATTTGGCTTCATCGGAAGTTACCTCAGAAAATAGGGGGGATCGGATGTGGTGTCCAATGAGGCGCGTGTTAGCCAAGCGATTAGCCAATGACGTGCTGCGTGGCCGCCCCGCCCCGCCGGTAGCCAACCACAGTAAACACAACGCTCCACACTCATTGTTTCACCGTCTTAGCTTTCCTCTAGCTAAGACTGAAACTGGCACTGACCTCTCATAGATTTTTTTTTAATTATTTGCACCGGGGCTTATCAGAGTGTTAGATTCAATTGGAAATATTTTGACAAGATTTAGATTTGATTTTGACATTAACAATGTGAAAAGGTCTTTCCTCTCAGTTTTTGGTCATCGTCGATGTCCCTGGCTCGATTTCCTCTTCTCTGCTAATATTAATTGGAATAAATTTATTTCATATAGAAATGCAACCTGTAGCACAACTATACCTACTTCCCCAGTTCTTCGGCAGGGACATAAATCACGCCTAATTAGTCAGGTACCAAGGAAAACACAGGTGCTGCAAATCTCATTGTGTACTGTCTCGAGGTGGCCAAATGAAACTTTGAATAATTGGAATGTTTACTATAACGGACAAATATGAAATATGATAAGAACAGTTGGTTCATCTCTTTCCTTAGCCACACAGAGGATTGGTTCCTCGCTCTAGTGGTGTGGAAAATGAAAAAGTATTTCAGCGAGTAAGTCGGCTTCAAATTCTGCCTGAGAAGAAAGGGAAGCTGCAGAAGGGTCCCATTGGTCTATACGTGTCGCAGCCCCTATGTATATCCACCCAAACTCACTCTATTTCTAGCCTACGTTTGATCTCTTAGACGAGGAATTCAAGAATTCTTCCATAAGTCAACAACCCTATTCCCAAACTTGTATTTTAGCTATGTCTTTCCTGATTGTTAACATCTAATAAATTTAAAATGGTGACCACATCCTAAAGATTTACAAATGACGGAATCTAACCTACCCTCCCTAACCTAACCTAACCTAACCTAACCTAACCTAACCTATCTTAACATAACCTAAACTAATATAACAATAGTAACAAGTCATATATAACACGTCAATAATTTATGTTCGTAATATAATAATATATTTTTCAAATAAACCAATTGGATTATTTGACTCGTTTTTTCTTTGTATTTTTTTTTTTTGGCTCTGACGACATTCAGATATTTATTTTTGATGTGTGAACATTGATGGGATAGAAATGATATATAATTCCAAAACTTCTCGTCACTGTTATCAAAATCCCTACATTCCTTTCCTCCCTCCTCCCTCACCCTTGCTGACCTTGAGTGGGTGTGGATCTGGGCTCCTGTTCAGGCATGTAATGGGGTAAGGCATATTGTCACACTCAGACCACCACCACCGGAATTATCCCCTGCTCTCAGGCAAGGGTTTCGTGTATTTCAGGACATTTTCAGCTCGATAGAATGGAAACAGTTGGAATTGTTTTGTTTCTCCTGCTACCCTAGACTATGTTGAGAATTAGAGAGTTTTTGATACTAAAATTTCAATCTCGCAGAGTGAATTGTCATTGAGGATGATATGATCCGTTAACTTGAGCCGGAAATCTTTTGATTAATTATATGGATATCCTCAAGAGCATGAGAGTGCATAAAGTAATTACAAAACTCTAGGAACCAAATACCGGTTGGTCTAAGGCATATTTACTGGGCATTCAATAATGTAATGCAAGAGAATGTGACCTAGTTTCTGCTCGCAAGGTGTACACATGAAGTGCCTAGGATTGGGAGAATCGTCACTTGCAGCCACCTGACACAGATAACGGTATTCCAACCTGATCCTGGCAATTGCTACACCACACTGTTTGGAAGACTGTTCTGTTCTTTACATGTGTCAGTGACTTCACTCCTATCAGACATGAGTACTTCGAGCAATATATATATAGTTTTCAAAGCAAATTTTAGGGTACCTATATCTAGTTCAATTTTCTCTTTGTCATATGATAATTTACCTGTTATAAGTCATCATGGTGTGAGAGATTGCGGACTTATACAAGAGGTTCTGTAGTGTTTGTTCTATACAGCAAGCAGGGTATTTATGGTTTTATTATTGTTGTGCATCATGCACGAGAAGTTATCGAAGGCCTTAACTTAAGTGTGTGGGTTCGAATCCTCTTCATGGCGCACACTCAATTTCTCACTGATACATCACGTTAATGCGAGTTCTTTGTGCATTTGAAGAAAAGTGTTGCCGGTATAACTCCTGGATTACAGCCAGAATGCATTGGGGGGAATGCGTGAAAATCGTATTAAGACTTCAGTAGAAGCTTCAGGACCTACTAGAGGATTCAGTCGACTCCCAGGTTGCATTGCTTCCTAACTATGTCGTGGTGTAGTGATCTAGGGCGTGTGCTTGCAAGTACCAAGCGTGCGGGTTCGAATCTCCCGTCTTGGCTCCTCAAGATCTCTTCAAGATAACCTCAAGATCTCTTCAAGATAACCTCAAGATCTCAAGATAAGATCCCTCTTTCAAGTCAGTATTTGGAGAGCTGTGAACCCTGATCTAAATAGCCTCCTGGCGTCCCATTACGTGCTATTCACGCACTCTCAACTAATAGGTTTTGTTTTGTACGTTATGGCAACAATCGGTACAAATGAAACAATACAAATGAGGAGTAAAGGCTCACAAATATCTTCGTTTTCTATGCATTGAAGGGATAGATTAGGTTATCTTGAGTTATCTTGAGATGATTTCGGGGCTTTAGTGTTCCCGCGGCCCGGTCCTCGACCAGGCCTCCGCCCCCAGGAAGCGGCCCGTGACAGCTGACCCAGGTACCTATTTTACTGCTAGGTAACAGGGGCATAGGGTGAAAGAAACTCTGCCCAATGTTTCTCGCCGGCGCCCGGGATCGAACCCGGGACCACAGGATCACAAATCCAGTGTGCTGTGCGCGCGGCCGACCGGCTCCCTAACATGGGAGGTGGGTGACATGGTTGTGTACTTTTGTGGGGAGGTTGGGAGGTTTAATTTTTGTTACGTAGAATGAACTGGATAACGAATTCTCAGATTTGGTCACTATTCTCCTTATAAAAAGACAACAAAATTCTTGTATAATGTACTGCCATTGTAGATTACGTTTAGTTAATCAAATTTATATACAAAAAAGGTTCAGTTAAACGTATTAGCTCACACTACTTACTGTTGTGTATTGCAAATGTCTCAGGTCATCAATTAACAACATATATATATGATGGAATACACCTTATGAACATATATACGCTGTTTTCAGAAGACCAAAGTTTTGATTTTCTTTCTCTCTCTCTAAACAAAAAAATTACCGTGGCATTTTGCTACTTTCAATGTTAAAATCTCATGTAAAGATGTGTATTTGACAGTTGCCTTCAGGGTCAGTATTGAGCCACTAATATCAGAGTCCTTCAGAACGATTTTTTTTTATTGACGGAGGGCATGGGCGTGGGGGCGTGGAGACGTGGGCGTGTGAGAGCGTGAGCGTGTGGGGACGTGGGTGTGCGGGGGTGTAGGGGCGTGGGCGTGTGGGCAAGACACCGGGTGATCATGTCATCTCTGACACAATACACACTATAAATCATCAGTGAGTTTTATTTAAGATTCAATTAGCTTCATGAACCACCGTCCAGGTGGCGTAACTTTGTAATCAATAGCCCCCCATCTCTCTCTCCCTCTCCCCCGTACACCCCTGCCCTTTACCCACTTCCCTGAGCCCCTTTTCATACCTGTTGATGTGTGTCTACCTCCCCCCCCCCCACATCTCCCCCCAACCGCGCTCTTGGTGGCGTGGTGATGGGTCTGGGAAGAGAGGGGGTGGGGGGGGAAGAGGTGGACTGTGTATCAGATGTTCTTTCAGTTTAGGCTTATCTATATAAACATCACCCCCCCTTCCCCCCATAGCGTGACTACCAACACCCCCCCCCCCACACACACACATCATAAGGGAGAGCAAATACACCTAACCTTAACTCCCTATTTCTTTTCACCCTTTTCCCCCATCACCCTTTGTTTCACCTATCATAGGTTTCCCTATTACTGCTTCAACCCCTTTCCGTGCAGGTATTTTTCCCCTCACCCCCGCCTGTCCCAGCACAAACACCCCCCTCCCCTCTCCCTTTTCTTTATTCCTCTTCCATCCTAGACCCCCCCCCTTCCCCAAGAACCCCAAACATTCCCCCCTCCCCATCCGTCATTGCACCCCCATTTCATCCCCATTTCGGGGTTGGGCTGCTATCGTGGCGTCACGTTGGATCGTCGACATGTGGGAGGTGCTAATGGCGCCTGAGCTCCAGATCCCTGGCTCATCCAGCCTCCTCGCACGCCTCACCCACCTGCTTCACCCTATTTCTTCAGCGATCGAGCAAGTCCGTGCCCTTGGGGGTCAGCGCGAGCGATATCCAGCGGCAGCGACCGCTAACCTCCGCCGCGACAGGGGATGGCGGTGGATTTTTGTTTTGGGAGGCGCGAACGGGGATCGGTCGGGTGTTTTATCCGACTGAGGCGACGGTGGCATAAGAGGCGGCCACGATGCCATCTTGTGTGCCATCAGCGAGGTGATCCCTGATATAATATTTAGCCACCAGTCACTCTGGCACTCCAGCAGGCGCCCCAAGATGCCTCTAATGACTGGGAGGCATGGGGAGGCACGTCTCTTTACTCGTACACGCTACCACGCCTCCTTCCCTCTAGTTACTAAACGCTACCGGGCCTCCTGCCCTCTAGTTACTAAACGCTACCGGGCCTCCTGCCCTCTAGTTACTAAACGCTACCGGGCCTCCTGCCCTCTAGTTACTACACGCTACTACGCCTCCTGCCCTCTAGTTACTACACGCCACCACGCCTCCTGCCCTCTAGTTACTACACGCTACCGGGCCTCCTGCCCTCTAGTTACTACACGCTACCACGCCTCCTTCCCTCTAGTTACTACACGCTACCGTGCCTCCTGCCCTCTAGTTACTACACGCTACTACGCCTCCTGCCCTCTAGTTAACACGCTACCGGGCCTCCTGCCCTCTAGTTACTACACGCAACCACGCCTCCTTCCCTCTAGTTACTACACGCAACCACGCCTCCTTCCCTCTAGTTACTACACGCAACCACGCCTCCTTCCCTCTAGTTACTACACGCTACCACGCCTCCTTCCCTCTAGTTACTACACGCTACCATGCCTCCTGCCCTCTAGTTACTACACGCTACCGTTCCTCCTGCCCTCTAGTTACAACACGCTACCACGCCTCCTTCCCTCTAGTTACTACACGCTACCAACACACACACCATTTAGAAAGGAGGTTAGAAACAAACTTTTCAGTGTCTGAGTAGTTAACAGATGGAATACATTAGGCAGTGATGTGGTGGAGGCTGACTCCATACACAGTTTCAAATGTAGATATGATAGAGCCCAGTAGGCTCAGGAATCTGTACACCAGTTGACTGATAGTTGAGACGCGGGACCAAAGACCCAGAGCTCAACCCCCGCAAGCATAATTAGGTGAGTACACACACACCAATCTTCCCCCCTCCCCCTCCTCCCACACACACCAAAAACCCTCCGCCTCCTACACTCACCCCCCCCTCTTCACCCCACACACACCATTCCCCCACGCCACCTTCTACATATCCCCCCCCTCCATCTCCCACATATCCCCCCTCCACCTCCCACATATCCCCCCTCCACCTCCCACATATCCCTCCTCCACCTCCCACATATCCCCCCTCCACCTCCCACATATCCCCCCTCCACCTCCCACATATCACCTGCAATTAAAAGTTATTAGTCCAGGTAATCAATATTTACCACCAGTTTACTGATTATTTCACCGCAATAATCGTATGTAAATACAAATTAATAATCCCTTTGTACTAGGGTCAGGGATTAGCTGTAGCCGGCTGGCCACAGGGCCCCAGCTCTCCCACGGTGAGCCTAGGGGGAGGGCCAGCTCTCCCACGGTGGGTCTGGGGGGGCCAGCTCTCGCACGGTGGGTCTAGGGGGAGGCCCCAGCCCTCCCATGGTGGGCCTGGGGGGGGCCAGGTCTCCCACGGTGGGCCTGGGGGGGCCAGCTCTCCCAGGGTGGGTCTAGGGGGGGGCAGCTCTCCCACGTTGGTCCCAGCACCGTTCCAGTCTCTCCCACATTAATCCCAGCGCGGTCCCCAGCTATCCAACACCGGCCACCTTCGTATGATTAACGAACGAGACCGAGAGGCCGGAAGATTGAGTGAATTATTGCCAAAAGAGAAACAATAACCTTGCAATTAAAATAAAAATGTTACTTTTGCCGCATTCATATCCGCATTCGGGAATCGAACACCTGCCTTGTGAAAAGCTAGACTCGTTGTTCAATTTAGTGCAATCTTAAACAACAACTGTAATAATTATTCATCGTTTGAGGTGAATGTGCCTTTCCATTCAGGGAAAAAACATTCATGAATGCATGCATATTCACAAACAGCATAAGTCCGGCCAGTGGTAGAGTTTGACTTCAAAATAAGTATTTCTTCCGTCTCTACCGTCTCTCAGAAAATGTATTATTAAAAAAGCAGTGAAATAAATGTATGTCTCTCGGAAAATACTGTTGTATGATTACAATCACTACAAATTCTATGGGAATTACACCGAATATTTCAAGCTTAAATCAATGAAAATTTCATAGGGGAAGGGGGAAGTGGTGGTTCCATAAATGCATTTTTTTTTAATATTTAACTTAAGCCTATCTCTACCTGCCTATGTCCGTCCCGTACCTTAGATCATTCCCCCTGCAAAATTAGGGAAGGCTAGCCGCATGCGTCTGACCTCCAACTTTTAACAGTCATGCATACAGGTATTCTCTTCTATACTATAGATATAGACAAACACACACACATAACCTCACACTCATGCTAAACAGCAGCGCTCTAAACTACAAAACAGCCATCACTGGAGCAGTTGCAGAAATGGTCACGTAATTTACAAGGCTGAGTAAGGGATGGGGCTAGAAAATAAAGAGATAATCATATGGCTAAGAGGTAAATGAAGAGTCATGTAGCTATGAGGTAAAGAAATAATCATGTTGCTACTAGGTAAAGCCTACCTATCTACCTACTTACCTACCTACCTATCTACCTACTAGGTAAAGGAAGAGTCGTGTGGTTATGAGATAAAGGGGTTATCAAATAGCTAACAGGCGAAGGGAAAATCAGTGAAATCCATGAGGAGGATTCGAACCTGAACACTGGGTACTCCGAAGACCACGCCTTAGACCACCTAACTACGGCATACTCCAAAGTAATGAAACCTGGGATTCGATTCAATCCTCTAGAGGGCCTTGAGGCTTCCACAGAATCAAAGTCAGGATTCACTGCCCGCCTGCACTCTAGTTGTGGTACAGGAGTTCCATCCCCAACTTGAGAGGAATATAAAGTAAATACATATATATGCCTGTGTCTTGTAAGGCAACTTATATAGCACCAAATTCCGAAGCTATTTAAAATATGTATTTCGTCCCTCTTCGAATATCGCTTAATTTGGAACAGATTCTGTCCCGCTTATTATATAAATTTTTAAATTTTGCCCCGAGGGGCGAGTTTATTGGGCAGCGCCACTCATCTTGTGAGTGAACATACCGCCATAGCAGAATGTACAACACTCCCCAATAGGAAGAAAACCCGCTGGGTTGTTCATCCTGTCACTTGTACCCAGACACAGCTGGGACTTGCTTAACTGTCTCAAGTGAACAGCTCCTCAAACAAGAAGATTAACATCTATCAACCCTTAAAAGCTTACGTTATCTTGCGGGTGCAAAATGGGGATATTCTGTGACCGTGCCACAGGATATTTGTGTCCAGATCAAGTCTTGTGATCTGTGAGGAAGAGAAGGATAAAGCAGGGGGATAGGAGGAAGGATAGGAGGATCATAGGGGGAGGAGGAGAAAGAGAGGGGGGGGGGGAGGAAGGAAGAAGGGACAAGTCCAAACCAGTAAACCACTTAGATATACAATGCAACATACATTTCAAGTTAAGGCTGAATGTCCCCGTCTTAATCCCCTTACTAGTGAGGATCATTAGCATTAACGTCTCTCCTCGGGGACATACGAGCAGCAGTACGCCGTGGACCTCAGAGGGAATATTTACCATGCAGTGTAGACCCTGAGGAAGGTGATTATCTGCCATAATGAAAACAAACTTGCAAATGAATCATGCATCCTATGGCACTCCTTCGTGCATGTATAACCATTGATTTAAATGTTTCATGCATCCTATGGCACTCCTTCGTGCATGTATAACCATTGATTTAAATGTTTCATGCATCCTATGGCACTCCTTCGTGCATGTATAACCATTGATTTAAATGTTTCATGCATCCTATGGCACTCCTTCTTGCATGTATAACCATTGATTTAAATGTTTCATGCATCCTATGGCACTCCTTCGTGCATGTATAACCATTGATTTAAATGTTTCATGCATCCTATGGCACTCCTTCTTGCATGTATAACCATTGATTTAAATGTTTCATGCATCCTATGGCACTCCTTCGTGCATGTATAACCATTGATTTAAGTGTTTTATAAGTTGCAAAGAAAATAAATATGACATACAGCTTAATCGACTTCTTGTACTTATATATATACGCAGTTCCAAGTAGCACGGGCTATGGTGAGCCCGTTGTGGACTTACTACTGCCTTCACCAGACGACGCTTGATATAGGTTAACAAATGCATATCTTTTGTAACTCCTCGCACACTATTAGGTAATTTATTCTTAAATGGTGTTAATTACATTTGCATGTCAAAACACTACTCAAAAATAATTTTATGATATATGCAAATTAAAATATAGCAAGCTACAGATTACATATGGAACTCTATGTTTATTTTTTCCCCCTAATTTTATTTACATAGGCCTACTGCATGATTTGCATACACTATTATAAATAAATTAATGACGTCCGGTATGCAAATTAGCATGAATAGGAATGAAATTAAACGATGTTCACGTTACACATGCAAATTCCACTAGATGCAAAGCTCTCTCATCAATCTGCATATGCTTACTTTTTTACTTAGTAACTCCTATCCTACATTTGTATACTCAAGATGCTAAATGTTCTGCTGTAAATACTTTATACCTGTCTAGTACAAAATTCACGTATTCAGATGAACACAGAACAGTTCAAATCAATATGATCAGTTTAATTCACAACTTGAATCAGTTTAATTCGACTTGAGAATGGTCCAGGACGGACCGAAACGTCGTCGTCCCTTTACCTTCTAGTGTGTGGTCTGGTCAACTTTAACTCACAACATCTAATAACATTTATTTTCTTATATAAACGAAGAATGTACTTGATATATGTGTAAATTAAAGTGTTTGAATTTGTAAAAAGTTCACACATGCATTTCTGAATAAAGATTTTAAGAGTGACTATAAATTTCCGGTTTACGAGGCCACATATAAGAAAATATAATGAATGTCGCCGCCAATCAGGAACTATATAGATAGTTGATTTCTGTCGAGATGTAGACCAAGCTTAGCCAAATAGTGTTCTCTGGTTAGTGTGAAATTAGTAAATCCCATCAGATCGTTGCGTGCATTGGCTGTATGTAGCTTAGCAACCGTAGAGAGAGCAGGTGGCCCTTCGCCACTGGGAAACCTATAGCAACCTGAGTATAGGCCTATAGCAACCTGAGTATAGGCCTATATCAACCTGAGTGACCTATGCCGACCCTCGAAGATCACCTTCTTCTTCTTGTGGACCTTGACAGGCACCGATTAAGAGACTGGACATCTTACAAGTGATTTAAGACAATTTCAAGATTAAACTGATCCATAAGTCTGGATGTCCTAGAGGTGCATCAGTGCCCAACAGAGGAAGAGCTAGCGTATAAAATATAATTATTTGTGAAAAATAAAAGTGATGACAGCGTTGGTAGAAAGAAACAGGTAAAGGAGAATAGAGTTGAAGGGAGGAGAAGGTCAGAGACAACAGTAGGAGAACGAGGAGAAGGACAGTGACAACAGGAGGAGGAGGTCAGTGACAACAGGAGGATGAGGACAAGGAGGAGGTCAGTGACAACAGGAGGAGGTCAGTGACAACAGGAGGAGGCGGTCAGTGACAACAGGAGGATGAGGACAAGGAGGAGGTCAGTGACAACAGGAGGAGGTCAGTGACAACAGGATGAGGTCAGTGACAACAGGAGGATGAGGACAAGGAGGAGGTCAGTGACAACAGGAGGAGGTCAGTGACAACAGGAGGATGAGGACAAGGAGGAGGTTAGTGACAACAGGAGGAGGAGGTTAGTGACAACAGGAGGAGGAGGTCAGTGACACCAGAAGGAGGAGGTGGTCTAGTAAAACCGAGTGATGTAGTGGAGGCAAGTGACGGTAGTGAGAGCAGGCGGAAATTCCCCTCGTGATCTCTCTGTCTGGCGGGCTCTCTCTGATAGATCGTTATAGCTGCCATAAGGACACCCTGTTTACACAGCTCCCTGGCCTCCACTGACCTGTCGAGAACCCTCACCCCCCCCCCCTCCAGGCGTAAGCATCTCTCTCTCTCTCTCTCTCTCTCTCTCTCTCTCTCTCTCTCTCTCTCTCTCTCTCTCTCTCTCTCTCTCTCTCTCTCTCTCTCTCTCTCTCTCTCTCTCTCGTCTCTCTCTCTCTCTCTCTTTCACACGCACACTCCCACACGATTTGAATGATTTACTGCAAGTATAATTCGAAAATAACAAAGCTCGTAACAAAGTGAATGGATTTGGTTTTGTTTATAACCAGAGACGTAAGGAATGAGTTCTGGTCATCGTATATAAACAATCGATCGTTGAGGTTAAGGATGCTCGGCCCTTGCTACTGATGTAGTAAATTGTCTGAAGTTACCTTCACCAAGGACCCTCGAATAAAAAACAGGGCATCACGTACGTTTTGCGAGCCGCAATGATTTTTCTGGACTATGGGGATTTTATCCGTCAAAATGCGATGTACTATTCGAGAGGACGGGTTGCAGATTGATGAGAGCCGGAAGAATCTCTCCAGAGTTATCAAGCCATTGATGTCCCTCTATTTCGTAATTCTCGGAAAAATTCTTGAATAGGATCTTCCTCGTATTCCACAATTGTCACAGACAGATACTCTTTTTATCCCTTACGGTCGACAAACGTGCTCTAGCTCCCGAGCCCAATCCTACGTGTTATTACAATCTTCCCCTCAGCATGATCGGAAATTTTGCTTTCCCCATTTGTTCCTTTTGAGTCATTTGTTCCTCGATAAAATTCACCCTGTATCTGATGCCTTTGACGTCGGTCGTCGTGGGTATTTTTGCTCTCGTATTGACATTGTGAATAATATCTGGGCACTTTTGAATATTCTGTGACACAGCCGGTGCTACATAGTCTTTCAAACTTGGCGTCTTCTTTTGATAATTACTTACGACCTTCACAAAACTACGTTGACTGCAGTTTCAGCTTCCTCTATAACATCCGGTGCTGTTCGATCACCCCACAACGGTGTCCTCTAAGTTCAACCAGCAAGGGGGAGGTGGTGTTCTGTTCTCCATAGCGCTAGCAAATTAGGTCTGAGCGGACATAGGCTGACCAGACCACACACTAGAAGTTGAAGGGACGACGACGTTTCGGTCCGTCCTGGACCATTCTCAAGTCGATTGTCTTGAGAATGGTCCAGGACGGACCGAAACGTCGTCGTCCCTTCAACTTCTAGTGTGTGGTCTGGTCAACATACTTCAGCCACGTTATTGTGACTCATCGCCTGCATACGGACATAGGCTGCTCTCCTTTATCCTCTGATACATTCATGACACTTCTAAATTCCTAAACCGTATCAATTTTTTGTATCCAGAGCCACCAAAAAGCTTGGAGCTGAGCGGCTTCGTGTCTGTGACCTTTCTCAGGCACGGATGATCTCACCACGAGCAATTGCAATGCCGGTGAGTCAAGTCAGGGTCCACACTGCAACATTGCTCGATTTCGCTATCTAGGATGCCTACACCAATCACAGAGTTCCTAACACCGCACCTGCCCTCTCATTGGCTGAAACGGAGTACTGAACTTCGAAGAAACTATTGATAGCATGGCTATGCACTTCACTTTAGACTCTGTACCACTTTATGTATTAAGAATTGTTAAAAAAATTCATCACAGGTCCTAAATATCCATCCTGAGGCCATGAAGCCTCTTACTGGATACATTAGCGAAGCTCTAACAACTACTGAAACACTCGCGATTCCCATGGTAGCAGTAAAACAGTATTATAACCCCATAGAAAGTTTACAGTTATAATATACATCTTCACAGTCTTTGGAAACGTTCTAAGTAGTAAGCTTACAAAACACATGGAATAGCAACGTCTATACAATGAAGGGCAACATGGGTTAGACATTGGAATCGCCTGCCGCTTTTGGTGAATACATTGGAAGACAAACAAAATAGTTAATGTGCAAAGATTTCGCCGTAGACTTCGATACAATGCAACTATGGCGTAATAGCGAACAACATTAGCATGGACGAAATACGTACTTAACAAGCCGAGCCTAAAGACTGTGCAAGTAGCAACAGTGCGGTTGATGAAACAGTCAACCAGGAAGCCTTCGGTGTGACGCCGAGCAGCTGGGTCAGTCATCCCAAGAATCAACATATGGAAGGTTGAAGGTTCCCATTCCTAATCTCCTCTATGTTATTTCTTGCTCTACACAACAACGCCTCCATGACCACACATCACCCCGCCCAACCCTCCGTCACCCCAATCTCGCCCCCTCCATCATCCCCCTCACCGCCCCTCCTCACCCCATACCGTCCCTACATCACCCCTAACCTCTATCTTGAGGTTAGGCGGTTTAGAGGACCTTAGTCGAAAGTAAAAAAAAACACAACCGTTGCAATTTTTACGGAGTGGCTTCCTCCTTACCCCTCACCGCCCCATCCGACCCCTCATCCCTGCCTGACAAGTGTCCGGCGTTGAAGGGAGGAAGGGGAAGGTAAGCCAGTAATCCACAGTTCCCGTCCGGCCACGTCCGGCCGCCTCCGCCTTCACGCTGTCTCTCATGTTTTCCTTGTAGCCGTCTTGTGTTTTGTGAGCGTCCGAGGGGAGGGGAGGGAAGGGAAGGGAAGGGAAGGGAAGGGAAGGGAAGGGAAGGGAAGGGAAGGGAATGGAAGGGAAGGGAGAGGTGAAGGGAAGGAGTGGAAGGAAGATATGAGAAGGAAGGGAGGAAGACCAAGAGGACGGTAGATGAAAAGATCTACAAGGACATAAGAGAGGTTACATAGGGAAGAGGGAACTAGAGGTAACATATATAAAGGAAGAGGAACCAGGGAAATAATGATAGCTGGAAGGAAAAGAGAGAGACTGGGAGAGGAATGGTGAACGTGCGAGAAGACAGTGGAATGGGAAGACGAACAGGGTGGGAGGGATGTCCGCAAGGAGACGAGATGTGGAAATAAGTAAGAAAAAAAGGAAGAATATTTTATGGGTGAGGGGAAGAAGAGTGGGGGAAAACTAGCTGATGGAAGACGTAGGAGAGAGGGAGAAAGAAGGTAGAGAGAGAGGGGGGTTAGAGAGGGAGGTGGGAGAGGTTGGAGACGGAGGTGAGAGAGGAAGATAAGACAGGAAGGTGGAAAAGGAAGATGCAATAGGACAACGTGGAAAGAAACTTCCACGTTGAGATGGAAGAGATGGAACTTGAGATGGAACTTGGAATGGAACTGGAGATGGAACGTTGAGATGGAACTTTCTACGTGGAAGAAACTTCCACGTAGAAAGAAAGAAACTAATTTGACAGGAATGAAGGAAGCCAAGAAACATGGTGGGACATAAATAAACTAAGAGGACAAAAAGAAATGGCAGAATTAGAATGTAGGAAAATATTAGTGAGACAAAAACGTTGGAAGGAGCTTTCGAACGAAGAGAGTACAAGAAAATACGTAAAAATAACAAAAATAGTGAGAGACAGAGACAGAGTAGTAAATGACAGATTCTCATTCAAAACAGAGTGAAATCAAAGTAAAAGTAAGAAGCAAAATGGAAAAATAAATAGTAAAGGATACACAGAGGAATAATGAGATGGGAAGTGTATCTATAATAAAAGCAATAACACAAGGATGAATATTAAACAAATGAATGTCAATAAAGGCAGAGGAATCATACACTGGGAGTCTCTGAGTGAACACAGATCGCACAGAGCACTAACACACAAAAAATTGTCAATGACATTCCAAAGGATGTTTGAGCTGCTAAACAAAATATATTTGAGATTAAATCGTTCTGTATAATATGGCATGTTGGCATTTAAATCCTGATACTGTTGATATGCTTGCAAAACCAGCCAGTAGCAGAACAGAAGGAGAAATTTAATGTAAGTATTTCATTAGACAATACGAATAAAATACTAAAAATGAATGTCTTATGAAAGACTCATCGTCATTACAAACTCACACAAACTTAAAAGATGTAGTATTAAACAATATGACAAATATCGTGAGGAGACGTTTATATATAAAATTATTCAACCTAAAACTCCGCAATAGGATATCGTAGTGACCAGAATATGCCTACGATATACATTTATCTGAAAATTTTTCCCAAACTCAAGTGTCGAATACGCCAAATGATTTTCATGACCATACTGACTATGGACTTCTTACGTTAAGAGAGCCTGAACTCTGCAAGTATTATGAGAATACTGGAACAATTGATATAGTTTCAATTCACGCAATACTTGCAATGTAATACAATAGCTATGTAATATATGTCATGTAATTAAAACTTCTAATCCATTCTGTGGTTGAATGTTCAGCAAATCAACATGTAATTCCAACAGCTTCCAGTCAGTAAGCTATTGTGGTTGCTTAAATTAGCTTCCAGAGGTTGTTTAACAATATATACTGTTATGGTGGCTCCAGGTTAAAGTGACTCTCCCTACAGAGACTCCAAGCTAAATCTTACATCACCATCAGGTGACTAACTGGCGCCATAGTCCTCCAAGTGGTGGTAACTGGCGCCATAGTCCTCCAAGTGGTGGTAACTGGCGCCATAGTCCTCCAAGTGGTGGTAACTGGCGCCATAGTCCTCCAAGTGGTGGTAACTGGCGCCATAGTTCTCCAAGTGGTGGTAACTGGCGCCATAGTCCTCCAAGTGGTGGTAACTGGCGCCATAGTCCTCCAAGTGGTGGTAACTGGCGCCATAGTCCTCCAAGTGGTGGTAACTGGCGCCATAGTCCTCCAAGTGGTGGTAACTGGCGCCATAGTCCTCCAGCTGGTGGTAACTGGCGCCATAGTCCTCCAAGTGGTGGTAACGGGCGCCATAGTCCTCCAAGTGGTGGTAACTGGCGCCATAGTCCTCCAAGTGGTGGTAACTGGCGCCATAGTCCTCATAGTGGTGGTAACTGGCGCCATAGTCCTCCAAGTGGTGGTAACTGGCGCCATAGTCCTCCAAGTGGTGGTAACTGGCGCCATAGTCCTCCAAGTGGTGGTAACTGGCGCCATAGTCCTCCAGCTGGTGGTAACTGGCGCCATAGTCCTCCAAGTGGTGGTAACTGGCGCCATAGTCCTCCAAGTGGTGGTAACTGGCGCCATAGTCCTCCAAGTGGTGGTAACTGGCGCCATAGTCCTCCAAGTGGTGGTAACTGGCGCCATAGTCCTCCAGGTGGTGGTAACTGACTCTACATTGCTTCCAGGATGGAATAAAAGGTATAATATAGCTTCCAGGAGGTAATGACTGGAACAAAAATGCTTCCATGACGTGGTGCCTTGTGTTATCGGACCACCAGATAACACAATTTTATAAGAACTGCCACTACAGACTTCCAGTTGTTAGTGATTGGTTATACAGGTGACTGTGACTAGTGAGAAGAGCCTACACAGGATTATAACTGGTGAAGGGAGCCTCCTAATGATACTGAATGGGGCTACCGACTATGTTGACAGGAGGCCGTTGAGACCACAGAACAGAAGATGGAATCGATGATGGTCTTGGTCTGACCTCCGCCGGAATCACCAGGCTGCGTGGGTGTGTCCATCACCCTCCCTCCCTTCCCTCCCTTCCCTTCCTTCCTTCCTCCCTCTCCCTGCGGCTAGCTCCTTTTTTTTTAAATTTTGCCCCGAGGGCGAGTTTATTGGGCAGCGCCACTCATCTTGTGAGTGGACATACCGCCATAGCAGCATGTACAACACTCCCCAATAGGAAGAAAACCCGCTGGGTTGTTCATCCTGTCACTTGTACCCAGACACAGCTGGGACTTCTTTTGGATGTACAGGAGACACACCAAAGAAAGAATGAAAGGAACACAGGCAAGAGTTATTGGAAGAAGAAGAAGAAGATGGAGAGAGAGAGAGAGAGAGAGAGAGAGAGAGAGAGAGAGAGAGAGAGAGAGAGAGAGAGAGAGAGAGAGAGAGAGAGAGAGAGTCGGAATACCTACCTTCGTTAAATTATGCACACAAGTCCACGCTGGTCCCTCATTATGCGCCACAGGATATGAATGACAGTAGCGAAGAGTAAGGTAGTACGGAACCCATTCACAGGATTGGTACTGTAACCTTCCCACTGCCACTCACAGGAAGCAGTAAATAGGTACCTAGGAGTTAAGGCTGCGCTTATACGGGCTGCATTCTGTGGATGTGTGTGTGCGTGAGACAGGAATATATGTAGTAAATATGATAAGAGGAAAATAGGACGGGAGTTAGTACATCAGACAACTAAGGTGGGGTCCAAGAGCTAGCAGCTCGATCCTCCAGCCACAAATAGTAAACAAAGCCCAAACTCACACACACACACACACACACACACACACACACACACACACACACACACACACACACACACACACACACACACACACACTCACACACACACACACACAAGTGTGCTTCTCCCCTCATTCCCAACCTCATAAGAAGATAGCACATTTCCCCAGTCTTTCATTTTCCTGCCTCAAAGGGAAATATCTTGCCCTCTTCTGCCTAACTCGGGGAGATAACACGTCTGCCCTTGCATCCCGTCCTCGAAATATCCTCTCTTCTTCTCTCTCTCTACCTTCATCCCCTGCTCACCTTCCACGGGTCTCTCTACCTCTACGAGAAGTGAGAGGGGAGGGGGATGTGGAGGAAAAGTGGGGGGGATGGTGGATAAAGGAAGGGGTGATGACCACTGACGACTGTGGTGAAAATGTTTAATATGCCTTGTGACGTTTCTCTTCTGGTCAAAGGAAAATACTCAAGGAAGAGTGTTCCACCCGTGGCCGTCTCTCCAGGTCGTTGAGCTCTGCCCCGTCCGGTTTGACTCCTTCTGCGGAGTAGAACGATCAGAACGATCTTCGACAAATGGTTAGAAAATTGTATTAAAATGGCACCGTCGACTTTTGTTGTTTCTGAGCCATTGAGACGTATTTCTATTTAATCGATCAGCCTTTGAGAGGAAAAAAAAGTCATTTGTTCTTTCTACCTCGGAAAGAGAGAGAGAGAGAGAGAGAGATGAGGCCTCACCTTCCTTCTCCGCCCCCCCCCCGCTCCTCCCTCCCTCTTCCCTCTTTTCCCTTCTCCGTTCACCTTCCCCTCATGTTCCTGCCTCGGGAACGGTGACCATATTGTGAGTCACTTGCCAGTATTGTGTTGGTGGAGCCGGCACCGAGGGGACAGCCATTCATACAGGTTATTTCATTGTTGTTCTGGCGGGTGAGGGGAACTAGCGGCAAGGCGGCGCAAATAGGTAAAAGAGGGAGAGTTAATATATGTGAAGGGGAGAGGTGAGGAAGACGGGTAGGAAGGAGGGGGAAGGAGTCAAAGACATGCATGTCCCATCCTATCTTACATACATAGTTATTCCTTTAAGAATGCGGCGCATTAGTACAAATATAAGCGACGCAATATCGTTTTCTATGCATTGGCCTCGATCGGGTTAATGTGAGTTAATTGGGTTCGGGCGTTTTCCGTTTGGCTAAACCGTTGTAATTTTTACGGAGTTGCAAATCAAGTGAACGGGCTGAAGAAACCTGAAAAAGTGAGAGATTTATAGGGGAGATGTCAGTGAGGCAGTAAGTAAGGGAAGGCCAAGGAGGGGAAGGAGGTGGAGAGGTGAGAGAAAAGTGGGGGGGGGTGAGGGGGTCTCACACAAGGGTGGTAGACAGGAGAGGTGAATTTATATCAAGTAACAGTGAAAGACTCAAAGGTCAGAGGAATGTGAGGTGGACCTCGCCACTGACCTTCCTTACTCTCAACTCTTCTGATATTTGAGACAGAGGCAGACTGGCCGACGGAATGTTATTCACACACACACACATACACACATACACGCGAGCATACGCGTTTCATATGGGTACTCAAAAAATGGGTATCATTTGTATCAACATTTGTATCAAAGGGTATCAACACGTTTCATTTGGGTACACACAAACTCTTTCATTTGGGTACTCAGGAATCTGTACATCAGTTGATTGACGGTTGAGAGGCGGGACCAATGTGTCAGAGCTCAACCCTCGCATATACAAATAGGTGAGTACGTATTTCACCCGCTCTCTGCCTCTCACCCACCTCTCCTAGTCTATGCATACTGACCCTCTCTATTGTTCTGCCCTCTACTGATTCGCCAGCCCCGCCCCCCCCCCTCTGACTCTCAGTCTGCCCCCTCCTCTTTACCCCCACCCGATCTCGTTGTTGTTATTAAGATTCGCTATTTGGAACAAAACGTTCCAAGTAGCACGGGCTATGGTGAGCCCGTAGTGGACTTACCTGGCACAGGAGAGGGGCTGTAACTGCACCACCCGACCTGCACCTCTCCGGCCCCTCTATCCAACCCATCTCTTCCCTACCCCCCCCCCCCCCCAGCCTCTCTCCTTGTTCCTCATTTCCCCCCCCCTCTACTTACCTTGGGAGTGTACAACAGTCCTTGTCTGCTTCTTAAACCCTTCTCTGCTTTATAACCAATCCTTGACTCCCACCCCCATCAAGGCCTCACGGCGCCGCCCTTCGTCTCAACCTCTCTATACCAAACATTTCCTATCTCAGAACCACTCATCACCTCTCTCAGCTCCATCCTACACTAAATGAAAGAAATAAAAGAGCTTTGAAAATTGCGGAAACAATGTCCAAGACGAGTACACCAATGCTGATGAAGCAGCAAACAAAGTAGAGGAAATAAAAGAAAGCGTTAGTGAAAAAGAACATGATATAATTGCAATAATGGAAGTTATAACATGATATGATCTCTGATGCAATATTTTCAGCGGAATACAAATAAGGAAAGAAAGAAACAAAAACACTGATAGGAAGTTGCAATCCTAGTGGAACGAAAGAGGAAGTTTGAGGAACTATAAGATCGAATTGAATACACAAGATCCAACGCAGGACTTTTAACAGCAGAGTGGAAAAAATAGTGATTCTATTGATATGCAACTTCTCCCCCTCCCCTTCCCCCTCCCTCTCCCCCTCCCCCTCCCCCTCCCCAAACAAACAACAGAAGACCCAGTGAAGAATATTATGATAACAACAAAGCAAGAATAGACGAACTGCAGAGAGCAGAAACAAGAGTACATACAATGAGAGGTAAAGTATTGGTCGTGAGGGATTTAAATCCCGAAGAAATCATTTGGGAATCGCGGAATCTCCATGGGGTTGGGGAAAGCAACGGTAGGAGTTAAATTTTTTCAAGTTATGCAAACTATGTTATGCAGAAACGTCTTTGTACAGCATGTAGAGGATAACACAAGAGAAAGGGGAGGAGATACACCAAGCCTACTGGACCTGATCTTCGCCCAGAATGAGGAAAACGTCGAGAACTTGAAATGCCTCAAGAAGCCAGTGATTATTGTGTTCTGGTCTTTGACTATACAATAGAACTTAAAACAATGACAAAAAGACAATGGAGAGTATACAATAGAAAATGGATTACATTGGGATAAGAACGTATCTGGAAAATATGCAATATGAGGAAGTCCTAAGAGGAATGACAAACTAGAAAATGATGGATCAAGTCAATTTGGAGATTCATACAGACTGAAAACATTCTCATACCAACACCGAGGAAAAAAATAGGAAAGAATATAATGACCCATGGTTCAAAGGACAGCGCCAAAATCACAACCGTAAAAGCAAGAAGTGGAGGAATTACAAAGGTCAAAGGACAGAACAAAACAGGAAAAGATGCAACAGGGCTAGAAACTAATACATAAATATAAGAAGAGTATTGGAAAGAAACTACGAAAATTATATTGTTTCTAAAGCAAAGAAGCACCCAAAACTATTAAATAGTCTTATAAGAAAGAAAATGACAGTGAACGACCAAGTGGCTATATTTTGAAAAAGGGGAAGTGAATATATGGGAAATGATTCGGAAATATACGAATAATTAAACGCCAGTTTCCGAGGAGTGTTCACAACTGAGCCGGAACAGCTTCCAGTGCAAGAGGAGAAGATAATTCTAGATGAGAGACAACTGGGTAACAGTTGTCAAAATTGAGGTAACAAGTGAGGAAACAATGTGAGGAATGGTTTTCTCACAAAAGGAAACATCATCATCATGAGTAGGGGAACCTAAAGCTATTGGAGCAGATAATGTATCACAATTGATGTTAAAGAAGTGGCACAGCCTCTCAGTGTACCTCTGTCATTGATTGATCTTGAATGAGTTAATTACAAAGGGAGAATTGTTCAGTTGCTGGAAGAAAGCAAATGTGGTACCACGTTACAAGACAGGAAACAGACAAGAGGCACTTAATTATAAACTAGTATCATTGACAGGTATCCCCTAAAAACTACTCGAATGAATAATAGAATTAGACTAATTACACAACTAGGGAGAATTAGGTATGTAAACAAACATCATTATGGTTTTAGAGAACCGAATCATACTTAACAAACCTACTGGAGTTTTTTATAAAGTAACGCAAATGAGACAGGACAGAGATGGTTGGGCTAGTTGCCCATTTCCAGAGTGTCCAAAATTCTTTGCTTTACTACGCAAAATTGAGAAGCAGGTCTGAGTAAGCAGAAGAGCCCTGTCGTGGGTAATGGAATACCTAACAGACAAGAATCAGAGAATCACAGTGAAAGGCAAGAAATCCTAATGGAGGTTAACAAGTGGAGTACCTCAAGGATCAGTGCTGAGGCCCATAATATTTCTCGTTAATGTAAATGTCCTATTTGTAGAGTTGAGTCTTATAGGTCAATGTTTGCACTATCAATGAAAAAACGTGAGACAGATGAGGTTTGAGAGATTGCCCGAGATGACTTAGACTTAGATATATATTGAACAGTCAACCACAGAAGATGATTGTAGTCAGAAACGGATGCGGCAAATGATATCACGAACGACTGCGTCACACGATGTCACAGACAAATGCGTCACACGATGTCACAGACAAATGCGTCACACGGGGTCAAGGACGGTGAGGTTCCTACAATAGTGTAGACAACAGGAAAAGTGGACAGCAAAGTGTAAACTCAAGCAAAGAAAAAAGCATTAAAAAAAGGCTCCGAGATCTCTTCTTGAGCTTTTTGAGACCTGATATGAGACGCTTATCAATTATCTATATACAAAAAAGTATATTTTACGCAGGAGAGACATTTGAGCTGGAAGAACTTCGGCAGGTCAGCACGACACTACCATCACCACAATCACTACAACACCAAGAATACAATCACTACAACCACGACCCCAATCACCACTAACACCATGCGTACAATCACTACTCAAATCGACGACTACGGTCACTACTACCACGACCTCAGTCACTTCTAATACGGCAACCACAATCGCTACTAACAATACGGCCACAATTACCACCACAATTACTACGAACACCATGATCACAATCACTACTAGTACCATAGGCCCCCAACAATCACCCAAACACCACGAAGACAATCAAAATCACTACTAACGCCACAATCACTACTAACACCATGCCGACAATCACCATTACTACTACGATGACATTAGCTACCAGCACCACGATGACAATCATGACCACGATCACCTTCACCAATACAAACAATCACCACAATCACCATTTACCTCACAACCACCTCGAGCAGCAAATATCACTCGTCATTCTTCACTAGAAATCATTATTTTGGGCCAATAGTGATTGATAGATTATTATTATTAATATTATTATTATTATTATTATTAAATGGTGACGAATCTGGGGTGCACGGTCGACCCGGGAATCGCCGGGTAGCCCATCTAGAGTCTGTGCGTGTATTTACTATTTGTGTCTGCGGAATCGAACTATTAGCTCTTGGAACCCGCATTTCTAACCAATCTCTTTTTGCTCCTATTATATTTACTACATGTATTTCTCTCTAACACACACACACACACATTCCCAGAAAACAGCCCATAGCAGCTGTCTAATTACCAGGTACCTATTTACTGCAAGGTGAACAGGTGAATCAGGGTGAAAAAAATATGGTCATTTGTTTCCGCCTCCGCCGGGGATCGAACCCGGGCCATTCGAACTACGCCCCCCCCCCCCTCCCGAGCGCTGTCTGCTCAGCCACGAGGTCCCCCCTTTCATGTGAATGTGCGTGTGTGTGTGTGTATTTTCCTAGTTGTGTTTGAGGGGATTGAGCTCTGGTTCTTTGGTCCCGCATCTCAACTGTCAATCAACTGGTGTACAGATTCCTGAGCCTACTGGGCTCTATCATATCTACATTTGAAACTGTGTATGGAGTCAGCCTCCACCACATCACTGCCTAATGCATTCCATCTGTTAACTACTCTGACACTGAAAAAGTTCTTTCTAACGTTCTTTCTAACGTGTGTGTGTATTCACCTAGTTGTATTCACCAAATTGTGCTTGCGGGGGTTGAGCTCTGCTCTTTCGGCTCGCCTCTCAACTGTCAATCAATCAACTGTTACTGACTACTATTTTTTTCACACACTCACCCCCAGGAAGCAGCCCGTAGCAGCTGTCTAACTCCCAGGTACCTATTTACTGCTAGGTAACAGGGGTATCAGGGTGAAAGAAACTCTGCCCATCTGTTTCTGCCGGCGCCGATAAAGACAGGACTACATATCCAGCGTGCTGTCCACTCAGCCGCTGGAGTTGACGTCGGGCCACATCGGGACTCGGCGATGGGGGCCTCATGTGCATTGATGCCTTCCATTTGTCAATAACTCTGACACTAAAAAAGTTCTTTCTAATATCTAATCTTTCTATCTTTCTAATATTCTTTCTAATATAACTCATCGATGGTACGGATTACACTGCGTCACACTGCATTGTCTTAGGTCAACGTTAAGGTTAAAGGTCATCAATGTAGTTGTTGGTGTGTGTGTGTGTGTGTGTGTGTGTGTGTGTACTCACCTAGTTGTACTCACCTAGTTGTGCTTGCGGGGGTTGAGCTCTGGCTCTTTGGTCCCGCCTCTCAACTGTCAATCAACAGGTGTACAGGTTCCTGAGCCTATTGGGCTCTATCATATCTACACTTGAAACTGTGTATGGGGTCAGCCTCCACCACATCACTTCCTAATGCATTCCATTTGTCAACCACTCTGACACTAAAAAAGTTCTTTCTAATATCTCTGAAGTTCTTTCTAATATCTCTGATATTAGAAAGTGTGTGTGTGTGTGTGTGTGTTCCGCGAAGCACGGTTCAAAGCGATGTTATCAGCATGTGTGGCACACACACAGCACACAGGGACGGAAGCTGGAGCCAGCGGCAGGGGGCACTATACAACTTCCAGGACCCAGGCATGATAGACGTCTGGTGATGGTGATTAACGCGGCAACAGGTCGATCATAACTCATTAATGGTACGGACTATGCTGCGCCACACTCCAGTGTCTTAGGTCAAGTTAAGGTTAAGGGTCATCAATGCAGTTGCAGTGTTCCTGCTACAGAGGAAAAAGGGCAACATGGACGTGTGATATCTTACAACATCATCTAAATTATAATTTTTTGTTAAATATTCATTCGTGGGCCTTAAGCCTGTGGCTGGACAGGTGACAGAAACATAGACAGTTTCACAAAACTGACAAGTTTAAAATATATGTATCACTATCAAAATTCTTTCCTTCTGTTATCTATATATATGGATAAAGTATTCAACACTTGGTTCTACTAATTTTATTTCAGGGAAACAAATAAGATGTTTTTGTAGTAAAGAATATGAACCTCGCCCCCTTCCCGTTCTCTGGCTGTTATCGTCCTCTCTACGGTCGACCGTAAACACGCATTCGTCAATTTATACATTTTTTATTAGAAATCGTTATAATAAAAATACTAATAATTATTATTATTATTATTAGTATTATTATTATTATTATTATTATAGTTAGGTGAAGGTTAGATTCTGTTGGCAATTATTTGTATTTGTAGTACTTGGATGAAGCATTTATAGAGTTGCAATTCGAATATAGAGGGAAAGTGAAGCAATGTTCAGGGAGAAGTTCGAACGTCGTCAGGTTCGAGCGGTGTGTCAAGAGTTTTTCATTCGTAAACAGAGGGTTTAGCGGCTGGATTTGCGAGCTTTAAGGCATTGTTTATGAAGACGGGCTGCACCTCGCAGCACCGCGTTGTTGGCCTGGGTCACTCTTGGTCACTCTTCGTCACTCTTAGTTTGTTGTTGTTTTAGATTCAGCTTCTCAGAACAAAAGTTCCAAGTAGCATGGGCTATGGTGAGCCCGTAGTGGACTTACCTGGCACAGGAGCGGGGCTGTGTATTTTTAGTTTGAGTCACTCTTATTGGGGGTCTGGTCAAGTCCTACACCTGTCCTCAGGCTAGGCTCGGCCACGTGGCGCCCAACACGTATTCATTCATTTTAACGGATTCCGTATTCAATATTTGTATTTACTCATATGAGACAATATTATTTCATACTAGAATGTGCCGAATAGTTTGACTAACTTAGGTTAGGTGGTTAGGGTCTGAGGGCCAATATTTGTAATTGCAGCCTGTGACTGAAGCAGTTAGAAAGGTGCAATTCGATCAGAGGATTTGAATGTAGCACTGTTCGAAGAAAATACATGTCATCAGTTGTTGGTCGTGTGTGTAAACAGTTTTTTATTCATAAACACGGGGTATGGTGGCTGGATTAACTAGAATTTGGCGTGTGTTGATGAGGACGAGATTGATGTTGTACACACGTTTCGCCCATTGCTCGTTTTCTTTTTATTAAAACTAAATTTCCTAACATTAGGGTGCACCAGGTTATGCTAGACTAGGTTGGGTTAAGATACAATATATTGAGTTAGGATTAAGTTATGCTAAGTTGGTTCTATTACAATAAAATGTCGGACGTCGAACTGTCCAATGTGCGAAATCACCTGTATCAGACTCGTTGCTCGTGGCGGGACTCTTCAGCTCTTGGGTCCCGCCTCTCAGCTGTCAATCAACTGGTGTACGCGCTTCAGAAATGTACATAGGGATGTTACAAAGTGTTCTTTCAGCGTAAGATTAGTGGGGAATAGAAAGAACTAGAAGGGCAGGTTGTAGAAGTAAACTCCATTCTTAACTTTAAAGGTAGATATGATAGGGAAGTAGGTGAGGAGTATTGCTTTAAACAACCGATAGCTAGAAAAGTGAGGTCCCAAGGCTAGTGATCGATCCTGCAGGCTCCAATTGGTGAGTGCAATTAGATGAAATAGATGAGCACACGCGTGAACACACACAGTGTTGGCAGTGATGTGGTGGAGGCTGACTCCATACACAGTTTCAAGTGTAGATATGACAGAGCCCGATAGGCTCAGGAATCTGTACACCTGTTGATTGACGGTTGAGAGGCGGGACCAAAGAGCCAGAGCTCAACCCCCGCAAACACAACTAGGTGAGTACAACTAGGTGAGTACACACACACACTGGAGAGAACAAGCCAAAGAACCAAAGCTCAACCCCCGCAAGCACAACTAGATGAGTTGTACTAGGTGAGTACAAGTGCAAAGCGGGTTGCGAATTACGTACTTGAGGTCAAGACTGTTGAGGGAGGGGAATGATCAGGGGCAAGCGCCCAGCCATTACGACTATATTACATTTGGAAGAGGTCAGGATAAGAATTTGAGATGGGACTGAATGAAGGAATGGTGCTTAACCCCTTTCAGGAACGGTCGGGGATTGAACGCCGACCTGAATGAATAACAGTGTGAAAACCGCATAGCGTTTGAGGGCAAAAGAAGCAGCACAGACGTATCAGAAAAACGACAACGTTGAATGAGAGTGTTCATGATAAACAAAAGACGGAGAACATATAGAAAATGACAGAAAAAAAAAGTGTGATGTGACGGGATATGAAAATTTCTTAACTTCTCTTATGAGAATTTAACGAGATTTTTAAAGACAATATGATTAAGTTCACGTTGAACTTAACGAGCAGAAGATGGCAAGGATGTTAGAAAGAAGTTTTGTTAGGGAAAGAGCAGTGAGCAAATGGTAAGGAGTGGTAGAAGAGATAACCTAATTGAATTCAAAGATCAATATCAAAGATAAGTTGAGAAAAAGAAGAGTTGGGAGGCAATGCTTTAGACATCCGACAGCTGGTGAGGCGGGTCTTAGGAGCTAGTGTTCGTTCCTGGAGTCATATTCAAGACTAACACACACACACACACACACACACACACACACACACACACACACACACACACGCACACAGAAACACACATGCGCGCACACATAAAATAACACACATGCACTCAATAGGATCCATCGATTGATTGATGAAGATTAAGCCACCCAAGAGGTGGTAAGGGCATGAATAACCCGTAAAGGATCCATCATTGTTGTTGTTTTAGAGACATCAAAATGTCCATGTAGCACGGGCTATAGTGAGCCCGTAATCAACAAGTTTAGACATAATTACTCCAGACCTTATATGTTTCATCCTTCCTCCACCACACATTGTATCTACCTTTCATCTTCAATTACAGCTTGCTTGATCACTCCCCCCCCCCATCCCCGCCCAAGATGAGGGGGGGGGGGTGTGGAGGGAAATCTTCTTCCCTTTCCTATATTCCTCCTTACGTTTTATTTTTTCTTTCATTTACAATTTTATGACCCTCCACCTTATCTCCCGCTTCCTTCTCCCCACATCATCCATTCGTACTTCATCTCCTTCATACTCTTTTGATGTTTCCCTCTTGTTTTCCTTCAGTTCCCTCTCTATGTCCCTCCCTTTAGATCTCTCCCTCCCTCTATTCTCCCCCTCCCCATCCCATCTTTACCTTCCCCTCTCTACCTCCCTCTCTTTAGATCTCTCCTTCCCTCTGTTCCCCCCCCCCTTCCCTTCTTTACCTTCCCTCTCTACCTCCCTCCCTCCCTTTAGATGTCCCCCCCCCCACCCCACCGTATTCCCGGTAGGGGATCAGATAACACTGACCTCGGACGCAGCTTGCAGACTCCAGCATCCCGCGATAAAAGCGTTTAACCCTCTTGGCATCGATTACTGATTAATACTGATCCCAGTGTTGTTGCGGCTGATCTTCAGCCTTCTCGTTAAGCTAGCGAGCCTCCTCTTGCCCTGCCTCTCGCTGCTGCTGCTGCTGCTGCCTCGATGTCGTCACCATCAACGCAAGATGGGAAGTGGAGAGTGAAGAAACAGTTCGGTAATAAGTAATTGATTACATGAAACTCTATGTTTTGTTGCTTAGAAGGGGGGTATGAGGAGGGTAGGGGTTGTTTGAAGGGTTGCAATTATAGTTGTTAGATGATCGAGTTGGTTCTAAGATGACCTAGACGTCTTGCAAAAGGTCATTGGAGTTGATAGTCAGAGGCGTAAAGTGTCTAATCGCGGTAAAACAAAAAATCTGGCTTGTGTTGTTTGCGAGCATTGTTCCGTATTAGGGTGATCAGGCCGCTCGCCTCTGGAAAATGTTCGGCCACGCTGCCAACCGCGGGCGCCAACACCTGTGGAGGTTCCCATAGTTGAGGCCGACACCCGCGCCCTCCCAACCTTTCCCACTGCCAAATGAACCAGTTTCTGTGCGTTTCGTCTCCTGGAGATGTGATCTGCGACACGCAGCATCCTGCAGCATCAAGCCTGCCAGTCCGTATCAGAACAGGTTTTCCCGTGGCGAGCCGGATACCTCGAGCGGAGCCCAACTGGCGGCAGCGGGGCCGGCTGGGGCTACAAGAAGCGGAGCTGACAGCCATTGGTTGTGGGGCGCGAATGATGCTGGAACAGAATCTCTTTACAACGCGGCACTGGAAGCCGAGGAAGGAATGACAAAATGGCAAGTATATAAGGGAGCAAAGTTTCACCTCCGAGCTTATTCACACTCGGGGCCTCGCTGTGGACAGGCTGGGGGACAGGCAGACAGCCGGCTCTCATCACCCAACTTTGCCCATCAGAGACGCGACGCCCAATTGAATCCGATAAATAATTAAAAGCCCCTGGAAATATGATGCACTTAAGACTTCATATATACATAGACGAGTTAGGAGAGGATTGGGGTGTGTGAGATTTGCGTGTGCGTGTGGAGGGTTGAGCGTGGGAGCGCGCCATGCGCGTGTGGTCTTTGACGCATTCCGAGCCCGCTGCTCCAGGTCTTGTCTCGTGTGACCTGTAACAGACGTGATCCGGTGACATCTGTGAGCTGCCGTGACGTCCCTGGAGCCAGCCTCGGTGCCCCCGCCCCTCTCGCCGCTCCCCCAGCAGGAGGAGGGCCCGCCGTCGCCCGCTCTCTGGGCTCAGCCGCCGTCTGGATCATCACCTGAGGCGGCCGCGGCCCCGTCAGGTGAGACCATACCCATCCTGGCGCCTGAACTGTCTTCGGTGATTCCCCTGACGCTGCCGTGGTCCGTGCCCGGACCCGCCACGCTGCAGCTTCCGGCCGTCTTCCTGTCGGAGTCTCGCGGGTCACATCGGCCGCTGTCGCCGCCGCCCCCGCCGCTACCGCCCAGCGCGTCGCCGCCGCCGTCGCCGCACGTGCACCACCACCACCATCACCACCACCACCACGCGTCCCTGGCGTCCAGCGCGGCGTCCGTCACCCCGCCGCTGACCACCGCCGCCACCTCCAGCACCGTCACCAGACTCTGTCCGGCTCCGTCCCTCGGTGCGGCGGCGGCGGCGGCGCCCCTCGGCGGCCCGACATACACCGCCCGCTCCTCCGCCGCCAGGATGGGCACCGGGAGGTCAGGTAAGTCTATCACCCACCCACGCCCACCCACCCACTTCCTAACTATCGATTTTTCCCGGTATAAATAACCGCTTCACTATTAATTCATGTTGTGAAGCGGATAACCGCCATCTTGGCCAGCTTCACGTTATTTTTTTACACACCTGGACACAGGTGCCACGGCATATTGTGTTGATCGTCTATTATGTCACAACCTACAGGTAAGACTTCGAAACTCTGTCAAGTACAGAGTGGACAGGTAAGGTCTATATTAGCGATGATTATCACAAGCAGTTTCCTACCTCAAGACACTTCGCTCTCTTCTGAGTCCTCGGGAAACACTGAAGGTGATTTCAGTCATTGGCACCTCTGCTCAGGAGTGCCAGGTAGAGCCCATGGCACCTTGACTTGGGAGTGCCATGACACATGGAATTGCCTAAGGAGTAGGTCTGGAGATATTGCGTGCGTGTGTATCCGTAATTCTGCCTGTGTATCTCTATTTGCGTGAGTGTGTGTGTCTGTTTACGTGCGTAAGCATATGTTTCTGTATTTGCTTGCGTGTGCATATGTTTCTCTATTTGCGTGCATGAGTAAATGTTTTTCTATTTGCGTGTGTATGTTTCTACATTTGCTTGCGCACGTTTCTATATCTACATGCATATGTTTCTCTATTTGCATGCGTATATATAGTGCGTGTGAGTTTCTGTATAAACGTGCGTGCGCGTATATAAGCACCTGCGTGCCTCTGTCTGTAGTTCTGTATTTGCGTGCTTCTGAATCTGCGTCCATGTGCGTATGATTTCGTGCCGGTGTGTGTGTGCGCGCGCGAGTGAGAGAGGAGCAAAGACATCATGAGCATTGGAAGGCAAAATAACGAACCTCGTTAACCTATCACTGAAACCCCCTTAGCCGACCTACTCACCACATAGCGAGATAATTTATACACAAGATAACAAAGGGAAAAGTTAAGCTTTTCACTAAAGGCTTCCGTGATTAGGTAAAGCAAATTTAAGCTGATTTGCATAAAATAACATCTTTTGTACACGCTTGCTAAGATTTAGGAGAATATTTAGCTTTTATTTAAGCAACTTTTTTTTGTACCGTTTACAGTATGACAGAAATGATCGATTTTAGTGGATTATGTCTGTATGGTCCACCCATCGGGTACTTTATCCAGGATGATCAATGTAAATCAGGGAAGCTAATGTTTTTACTGACCTATCCTGGACGCCGTCGGCGTCCGTCCTGCCTATTTTCACGGTTTTGATAAGCATTAAATTTCAAGTGTTTTTTTGCCTAACCAGATGCGTACGTCTGTATGAAAAATCTACCTAACTAATGTTGAGACAAATGCTCATTAGTCCGAAATGCGTCCATAATACGGTGGTTTAATTTCGACGCTGTAATCGATAGCGTCTAAATTGCGTCTATATTCAATCCATTAAATGTATGGATTGAACCCGGCTCGGCTTCCCAACACAGTTATAGTGGGTGATAAGTTATATTAATCAATGCGCTAACTCCCCGCTTATGAAAAAAACGCTTTATTTTTGTACCCGGAACAGTCTACTGTATTTTTCCACCTAAAGTATCGAAATTTTCGACGAAATTGGTAATTTTTTGGCCTATTTTAAATGGTTAAGGGGTTAAATTAACGCTACAGTTGGTTATAGTCGACCGCTTCTTCATGTCGAGTGACCTCGGCGTTCACTATATCGAAACTTAAGCACCAATATAACAGAAAAACACCTAAACTAACATGAATGATGTTTAATAACAAGTTGTATTTATTATTAACTGTATATAAATGCATTTAACAATAAAAAGGTAATTGTCTTTCCGAAAATCTATTAATATGTGTTTTCTCTCTTAATTTGGTCTTTGATTTTTTACTAATTATTTTAATTGTGAAGGAAGCGCGAACCTTATTAGCATTACTGCAGGTGATATAATTGTTATTAATATTAATTAATATTTTATTATATATTTTTTTGTTTAATTACCATCATTATTTATTGTTTGATTATCATCATTACTTAAGGTTTTATTATCAATAGTAATGTTTGTTTTCGTTAGCATTACAGTTAATAAAACTAGTAACAATACTATTTATCTGTATTGCTTTTTCTGGTTTTACTTTATTCTGTTGATTTTTACTATATTTCTTATTCTTCTTCTTATTCCTATTCTCATTATTATTATTATTATTATTATTATTAATATTATTATTATTATTATTATTATTATTATTATTATATCGTTATTCTTATTATTTTGTATTATTATTATTTTATTATATCTATTATTGTTTTATTTAATTACGGTTTAAATTATTGTAAGGTAACTCATTTTATAAAATGAATTTGCGATATAAATGTATTTACAAATTAATCATAAAATTAAGTAATTTATCGCTTGTGTACAGGTATCTATAGTGATGTGGATCTTCCATTCATCTCCAAATTATATATTTTAATAAATAATAGTAAAGGAATAGAATTGATAATTAATGTATAATAATGTATAATATGAATTTTGCTTCATAAGCCAGTCATATGCATGACGCTTGGCTTACTGGAGTGAGGGTCCGTCTTGGTCGCCATTCTCCTGCCGGAAGGAGTTCCATAACTGTTCATATTTCTGTTGACACGAATCTCGAAGTTATTCAGTCCGTGCCAAGGAGATATCCTCGTAGTCGCTGGTGCCAATATGTGGCACCTCTTGTCTTGGTGAGATGGTGGGGGGGGGGCAGGTTGTGCTCCAATACACGAATAACTTCCTATCCCAAGTCTGATCTGGTCGGTACAGCAACGGCTTTGTAAGTTACAAAGCCGTTGCTGTACCGACCTACAGAGTTGCTGTACCGACCTACATCTAACTTACAGAGTTGACGTTAGATACACGATGGTACCCAAAGTGTTGGGGGCCATCGGGGATCCTTCGTTTTTTCCATTCCTTCCCTTCGACTTCATTGTCTAGCGTCACGTCATTGTCGAACGTCATTGAACGTCATTTCGTTGAACATCAACGAAACGTCATTGTTTAGCTCGTTGCTCTCATGCCCCTGCCAAGGACAACATTGTCACATTGGTTTTGAGTTTTTTTTATATATAGCATTGTTGACCAGACCACACACTAGAAATTGAAGGGACGACGACGTTTCGGTCCGTCCTGGACCATTCTCAAGTCGATTCAGCCACGTTATTGTGACTCATCGCCTGCATATATAGCATTTATCATTATTGCAATCTTTGGCTTCACCAGAGCCCCATTCTTAAAGAACGGAATGGCGAGCGTGTTACATGTGACTGTCCAACGAATGTTTCTTTAGCACCATCAGAGCAATTTTCAATGCTCATTTTATATGAACTAACACCCAATTAAGGAACTCATTTAGTGCAAGCAGAATTGCACATTAGGGTACCTTACCTTGAGGTTACCTTGAGGTGCTTCCGGGGCTTAGCGTCCCCGCGGCCCGGTCGTCGACCAGGCCTCCTGGTTGCCGGGTAGGAGGAATGCACTCAATTGATATTCTAAGAGATTTAAAAGCCATTCAGGGGGCATCCCTCCTGGTAACTACTCAAATGTGCAGTCACTTTGCAAACAAATTGTAAATGAGCACAAAATGATAATCAATATATTGAAAGTAGATCAACGCTGATAAAGAGATATAGATAACTAACTTCCAGACGTGAAGTTCTAGATTGCAACCGCCAATATCTTTTCGGTATCAAAAATATTTAAATAATAGAAATTGTAAAAGTATATCCAATATATATATATATATATATATATATATATATATATATATATATATATATATATATATATATATATATTAAAATACATGTACAGTACAGTAAAAACAATAATATTCAAATTAATAAAACCCATATTTTTATATTGTTAATATTAAAATTATAATCGCAATACGAAGATGATATTCAATAAATTCTGAGTATCATTCCAAATCAAAATAAATATTATGTAGCTCTGTTGCTTGCAACATCGAGTGCATTTCTGACTACAGCATCCACAAGTGCAATTCTGTATTGCACCGTTAGGTTGCAATATCGAAAGCGCAAATCAGCCATAAAAGCCAAAAATGTCATTATAGCTTTCAAAATTTAAAGTGCAGTTCTGCTTGGAGCACCCAAATGTTCACGTCTTCTTGCAACTTCCAAATATACAGTTTTGATTGCAACATCCAAATACAGTATACAGTTCTACTTGCAACACTTAGGCTGGACGCTATAGTGACGGTTTCGCTTCATGCAGGTCGGCGTTTATTCTCTGGCCGTTCAAGTGGTTGGGCACAATTCCTTTCCCCCCCCCCCTCTCATACCATCCCAAATCCTTATCCTGATCCCTTCCCAGTGCTGTATAGTCGTAATGACTCGGCGCTTTCTCTTGATAGTTCCCTTCCCTTCCCTTCCCTTCCCTTCCCTTCCCTTCCCTTCCCTTCCCTTCCCTTCCCTTTCCTTCCCTTCCCTTGCCACGCCCAAATGTTCTGCTTACAATGACCAAAAATAGCTTACATAACTAGGTAGAAAAAATTACACAAAAAAATCGTTATATTGCAAGAAAAATCGTTAATAATAATTTAATAAAAAAATAGAAGCAAAGTGTGCTGGGGACCTCAACGCTAAAGCGTACACACGCACGCACTCGTTCACACACACACACACACACACACACACACACACACACACACACACACACACACACACACACACACACACACACACACACACAATCACACAAACACACGTACGCATCAGGGCATATAAAGCGTATATACGCCTATTATGTTTCCCAAATATAATCCCACTGTGCGTCGATCATAATCCGTCCCATATTTACAAAAATGCCCCCTGTGTTGCGTCTCATTAGTGGGGTCTGCGAAGCGCATTTTCTAGTGCGTCCGGAGACTGCACAGGGCAGAAGTCTGCTGAGTTTAGCCGATAATATATTGGTAGATAGTGAGACATGTGTCAGAGATACACTGGTTGAAATATATATTGAGAGAGAGAGAGAGAGAGAGAGAGAGAGAGAGAGAGAGAGAGAGAGAGAGAGAGAGAGAGAGAGAGAGAGAGAAAGAGAGAGAGAGTACGGTTTCTGTGCTAGATATTTTGGTGAAAATTTTACGATGATTCAGATTTATATAAATTATGTGAAGTGTTGGGTATAAGACTTGTTTTGTTGCTACTTGTACCTTTGTAATTGTTGCCCTATTGTATTTGTCTGTCTGTCTGTCTGTCTGTCTGTCTGTCTGTCTCTCTCTCTCTCTCTCTCTCTCTCTCTCTCTCTCTCTCTCTCTCTCTCTCTCTCTCTCTCTCTCTCTCTCTCATTTGTATGCGTATATAAAACATTTGGATTGCATTTATATTCTCGCCTTATCACTCCTAGACTCATTACTCCCCTCATCACTCATTACCTCACTCATTATCCCCCTCATCCTCTCATGACTAACCCCCTCACAACTCATCACACTCTCATGATGCATTAACCCCCCCCCTCTCACAACTCATAACCCCACATCATCACACATTATTACCCCTGTTATTACTCATCATTACCACTCATTACCTCACTCATCACTCCTCATATTTCCGACCCCCCCCCCCATCACTAAAAGTTTCATCACCTCTCTCCACAATTGAGCATTTTAAGAGCGTTTCACAGTGGTAAACCCGCTCTCAGACCTCTGCTTCTGTCTCATTAATTCAGTGTGTTCAGTGATTTCCTCGCCTGAGCCTCTTTGGCCTCTTCTTTACTCCTACTTTGCATATTCTCATTTTTCCCCCTCTCGCTATTCCTCTATTATTGCTCTATTTTAAGTCACACTGATCTATTAGTTCCATTTTTCCATGTTTGCTATTGTTTGTATAGTATTGGTATTGGGAATTTGGTTTTTATCTGTGTCTGTTTTTTTTGTAGTCCCGTTTGGCCTATAAATTTTGTATGTATCTATGTGTTTTTTCTTTGGTATTTTACTGCTGCTTTCTCTCTGTATTGTTATGTCATGTGTATTTAGGTAGGAGGCGGATTTGTGTGTGGGGGGGGGGTGAGGTGTCAGTTGTGTGGAGGGAGGGGTGAGGTGTGGTGTCAGTTGTGTGGGGAAGGGGTGAGGTGTGGTGTCAGTTGTGTGGAGGGAGGGGTGAGGTGTGGTGTCAGTTGTGTGGAGGGAGGGGTGAGGTGTGGTGTCAGTTGTGTGGAGGGAGGGGTGAGGTGTGGTGTCAGTTGTGTGGGGGAGGGGTGAGGTGTGGTGTCAGTTGTGTGGGGGGAGGGGTGAGGCGCGGTGTCAGTTGTGTGGGGGAGGGGTGAGGTGTGGTGTCAGTTGTGTGGAGGGAGGGGTGAGGTGTGGTGTCAGTTGTGTGGGGGAGGGGTGAGGTGTGGTGTCAGTTGTGTGGAGGGAGGGGTGAGGTGTGGTGTCAGTTGTGTGGGGGAGGGGTGAGGTGTGGTGTCAGTTGTGTGGGGAAGGGGTGAGGTGTGGTGTCAGTTGTGTGGAGGGAGGGGTGAGGTGCGGTGTCACGTCTTTATGTGGTTGATCTTTCTCCTTTTAGTCAACTTACTAGACTTAATCCTGGCGCTCCTCCTTGATCCTCCTTGCTTACACACTCTCTCTTCCATACACAACTACACACACACACACACACACACACACACACACACACACACACACACACACACACACACACACACACACACACACACATACACACACACACACACATACGTTGTTCCATACTGCCTAATCCTTTCCTCAGATATATTCCTCTTAGCGCCAACACAACACCGCTGCCGTATGCCAATCACCTCACATGGGGTCGCCCAACTACCTCCTGAACGCCCACGAATACAAATTAATATATGAATGCATTATAGGTTTATATATAGTTAGGTCAATGATGTTTTATGTTAAACAGTATATGAATGCGTGCCGTGAAGCGTTTAGAAAGGTTCGCTTCGGACATGGGCAGCCCGCGAAGTACTGTTTGAGAAAAGGTCGAATGTAATCAATTTCTACTTTAGCCCATTCTTATCACAGCGTGTCCTTATCAATGAAGGGCAAATGTTCGGTAATCCAATTGCCACGACATTTGTGTTTTTTTAATGAAAACTTGTTTACACTTCCCTCACAAGTGATGACGTTCGATCATTTCTTGAGCAGTGACTTCCGTTCGAATCGCCACGACTCAAGTCCATTACAACCAGCGGTCGACCCCACAGACGCATTCATAAATATTTACGTGTTGTTCATTCAAAACAGGAATTTTCTCAAATATAAATTAATATAATATATTAGCATATTGTGCATATGTAGGCAGAGGTTAGGTTAGGTTAAGTTAGATGTTTAGGTTCTGTTGGCGATTATTTGTATTTGTAGTACGTGGGTGAAGCGTTTACAACGTTGTGGTTCGAACAAAACTCGTCAGTGAAGCGCTTGTTCCGGAAGTGTTCGAACGAAATCAGTTGTGAGTCGTGTGTAATCCAATTGCAGCTCTGAGACCCCACAAGTCGTCTACCGCTGGCTGTGACTCGAACCTTGTGGTCCAGCTGCAGCCCGTCCTCCAAACAAAGATCCAAAAGCGATTCCATGCACCCGCCAACCCCCCTGTTTATGAATGAAAAGCGGTTTACACACGACTCACAACTGCTGACGTTCGAACATATCCGGAACAAGTGCTTCACTGACGAATTTTGTTCGAACCACAACGCTGTAAATGCTTCACCCACGTACTACAAATACAAATAATCGCCAACAGAACCTAAACACCTAACCTAACCTATGCCTATTTATACACAATATGCTAATATATTATAATATTAATTTATACTTGAGAAAATTCCCGTTTTGAATGAACAGCATGTTAAAATTTATGAATGCGTCTGTGGGGTTGACCGCTGAATGTAATGGACTTGAGTCGAGGACGGGTTGCCAGCTGAGTACTCACGCCTCGTGGCTAGGTAAATACTGTGCTGTCTCCATGAAGGCAATTTATGTAGGACGATTTTTTTTCCAGGGGCTACGTTTCATTAAGCATTTAAGTGTTCAATTACGAAACCTGTCCGTCTTTTCTCAATCATTGCGGCTGAGTTTGGGTTTATTTAGTAGTTTATGAGCTACGAAGTTGACTATAACAATATTAATTTTGATCTAGGAGAGATGTGCAGGTTTCGCAACAGGACACTTAAATGCTTGATGAACGCTGACCAGGGGCCAGATTCACGAAGTAGTTACACAAGCACTTGCAAACCTGTACATCTTTTCTCAATCATTGGCGGTTTTGTTTACAATTATTAAACAGTTAATGAGCTCCGAAGTACCAGCAGGCTGTTTATAACAATAACAACAGTTGATTGGGAAGTTTTCATGCTTGTAAACTGTTTAATAAATGTAACCAAAGCCGTCAAAGATTTAGGAAAGATGTACAAGTTCGTAAGTGCTTGCGTAGCTGCTATGTGAATCTGGCCCTAGACCGGTCTAATATCAGCACTGACGTGAGCAACTTGTTTGGTTCAAGGTAATTGTAATTGTGGTAATTTTCGAGGTAATAAGACTACGAGAAATATAGGTAATTAATTAGCATATTCTTTTTCCTAAGTATTTAATTACAAACAGATTGAAATCAGTAATGGCTAAGAGTTTAAATTCACTAAAAACAAAAAATCCTGAATAATTTTTTATATATAAATATTCCCTTAGAGGCTATAACCCATTAAAAGACTGGGGGAAAAATCAAGCCTGAAATTTCACGTTGGATAGTTACTTTTATCTAAATGAATGAAAAGATATGATAGAAACTGAATATCGACCTTTCGGGGCACCCAAAAGTTTTAAATTAATATGCTAAGAACAAAAAAGAAAACTGGAAAATATTCTCTTATGAAAGTTCACGTGACTTTTAAAGACGTGATGTCATATATTTTCCATAACATTTGTTTAATTTGGTATTATATATATACATATATATGTATAAATATGTATATATATGTAATATATATATATATATATATATATATATATATATATATATATATATATATATATATATATATATATATATATATATATATATAATCTCAGTAGGTGACGTGACTGGAACAGTGAGTCACATGACTAGCGCACTTTTAACAATCATATGGATTAGAATCACTCAACAAGTTATTCAGTTCTATAATGTAATAATGATTGTTCAAAATTACAATTACATTCAACCAGTCCGCCTTCGTGATGTGAAAATTTGTATTTTTTTTGTAAGTTTTCAAACGCTTTATCAAAAACTTTTTTAAACAGCTTAGTAATAAAGATTTTGTCACTGCTCCGTAGACTACATTTGTTTACATATCAAGTGGTTGTAAAAAAAACTACAAAATGTTTTGGCTATTTAAACACTGTTGATATGTATTGAGGCACTAATGCAAAGGCCATAGCCAAGAGCAGCGGGAGTGTTGCAAGTGACACTATGAGTGCAAGTGGCACAAAACTGACCTAGCTATAGTGACACTATAGTGACACTGGGCTCCACTCACCCAGCAGGTCCTCATTCCTTCATCGGTGCAAATAAGTGCTGGTTTGGTACGCCAGCCCTGCTACCAAACTCCCAGCTAACATGCAGCATGGCTCTCATGTCACACTTTCCCAGAGTTTTCTAGGCTTGGGAGACCTTACTGGAGCTATGCATACAGGGAAATATGTTATACATCCCGGCGTTGTCCGTCACACGTGTCTTTAGAGAGACCAGGTGATGCTGCCAGTTCTTCGTACCAGTAGTCGTACATTTCGTGCTATCAGTTGGACTTTTGGTGCCGTCAATCGGACACTTGGTGTCATCAGACGGACAAAACTTCGCAAATTTGCCTTTGTACGGTATAGTTTTTAAAAATTATAACACCTGGTGATTAATAACACGGGTAAATTTGCCAAAATCGCTACCCCTAGAAGTAGTCTCTGATCATTTATACCTAACCCACTTCCAGACAATTGCCGCGAAGCGACGGCAAACACTCAGTGTCTTTTAGCAGTCTCCGTGGTGTAGTGGTAAGACACTCGCCTGGCGTTCCGCGAGCGCTATGTCATGGGTTCGTAACCTGGCCGGGGAGGATTTACTGGGCGCAATTCCTTAACTGTAGCCTCTGTTTAACGCAACAGTAAAATGTGTACTTGGATGAAAAAACGATTCTTCGCGGCAGGGGATCGTATTCCAGGGACCGTAGGATTAAGGACTTGCCCGAAACGCTACGCGTACTAGTGGCTGTACAAGAATGTAACAACTCTTGTATATATCTCAAAAAAAAAAAAAAATCGAATATTAGTACTGACACAATGAAAATACGGGTTTCAGTGGGTGCTAAGATAATAAATAATATTCCTCATTGCTATGGGGTAAGATACGGCTGAGTGATGCTGTTTCATTCGAGGTTAAATCAAAAGAAGTCTACCGAGAGAGCTAACATATATACCAGTAAACGCACAACATTTTTTTTAGAGCTTTATTTGCTTCATACACCGTTTTGACGACGTAAAAACTAACGTCGTGGTTACGTTCTAGAGTACATAGGAGAGTCTCCGCCTTGTCATAGCTGCTACACCAACGACGCCACAATGACCTCTCCCTGACGGTCCTCAAGGGGCACTTGGCAACGGCACTGCCGGACAGGCGCTCCTGTTGCACTGTGCTTAATTTTTGGGCCATAACAATGAGGTGTTCAGCGGCACCGAGCGGCTGGGAGGGATACCGTAATGGGCTCTTCCTGGTACTCTCGGCTGCTCATACCTCGACACCCGCACTTTTCTTGTGGGGTAAAAGTTGGGTCTGCGACTCGGACGAAGGTTTAGTTTCACAGTGGTGTAGTTCTGGTAATTTTCGTAGTGGGGAAGCCGAACATCTTACGAACATCTTCTGACGCGTGCAGTTGGTACTCCTGACTGTCTGACTCCCGTGGTTGGTACTCCTGACCGCCTGACTCGTGTGGTTGGTACTCCTGACTGCCTGACTAGTGTGGTTGGTACTCAAGACCGAACACTTCACCAGGAAAGTGGTAAAGTGAAAAAAGTGGTAACTTCTTTCTGTTATGTTATTGTTCAACGACACTGTGAACCCTGACCCATCCTGTTATGACACTGGTGAAAACAATGCGTGTATTTCCTTGTTGATCTCGTATTTCTCAATTCATGATAAATAACCTTGTCAAATTTAACTTGACTTAAAATGATAGAGTATAATTAAATTGAATAACAGTTAATTCAAGGCAACGTTAATTGTATACTTACACGGTATTACCTAAATGCTAAATATGAAAAAGAACAGGAGGCAACACTTAATTAACTACACTAGGGGTAACACGAGTGAACTACACCAACGGAGATCTCGTTAACTACAATAAGCAACACTAAGGAACTACACCAAGGGAGATCTGGTTAACTACAGCCCCCAACGCTAGCGGAACAGAACAAGGCAGAGCTCGTCTCCGGCTCGAGATGTGAACGGCGTTAGATATACGAACCATCAAACACAGACACCACATATAATTCACTCGTCGCCTAATTGCACTCACCTAGTTGTGTTTGCAAGGTCGAGCACCTGTCTTATGACTATCATTAGTTCAATGCAGTGACTCCTTTCGCCTCGATATTTATCATATTTACATTCTAAACTGCGTATCGAATTCGCTTCGACAGCTTCCTCATCCAGGCCGTTCCACTTATTAACAATTCTTAGATTGAAAAAGTTCTTTCTGATATCTCTGGTGCTCGCCTGTGTTTCCAAGACTATCCACTACTCTCCGTGTCAAGTGGATCGTCACACAAGCAATAGTACGTCTGAACACTACGTATTGGAAGTTCACGAGATGTAGGCAGTGATTTAGACAGTGCAGCTTATTCCTGCAATTAAGAATGTTATTTCCTTTTTCTCCTCATCTGCCCAAGACGAGGAGGAGGAGGAGCGAGGCCTGTCCCTCCCTCGCTAACAGCGGGGGAGGCTAATTAACCATCAAATTTGAGAGTAAACCAGGTAAGCCGGGGAAATCCCACCTGGCTTAAGCAGGTTAGGATAATTAGTGAGAGAGAGAGACGGTAAAAGTGTGGCGGGCCTTATATTTGACGTCTCTGCAGTTGGGGGGAAAAAAGTTACCAATGAGAATATTTTCTGGCCAAGACGAGTGGCTGTGGTAATAAGACAATACGAAACATTGATAATATCCGAAACTTGCTATGAATTTTTGGTCATTATTTCCGTCTCGTGTTAAATAACATTATACCTCAACACCCAAGAAAGAAAAGAGAAGACAGCGCTTCTACAACCTCACTCTTGACAGCAAAGAAAATGCCAGCAGAGACAGGTTTTTGTTTTGTTTTTGTTGTTCAACCAGGAGGCCTGGTCGACGACCGGGCCGCGGGGACACTAAGCCCCGGAAGCACCTCAAGGTAGCCTCAAGGTAGCTGTTACAGGCTCAGCCAAACAGGCTACATACGCCAGCAGCGGAATAATGCACTGCAATAGTTTAGGTATATTGCTGTACATCATGCCAGCGGTTGTCACTACGAATGATAATGGAAGTCTATTATCAAATAGTTATTGATTGTCGCATTAAGTTGCAAGTGTGGAGGAAGGTGTGTTAAGATTAGTGGCAGTGATAAGGGTAATGGTAGGGGGGAAGTTAGAGAGGAGTTACGGAAGCATTTGGGTGTTATATTGATGGTTATATGACCAGGTGAAGAGGGTCTGAAGAGTGTTGATCATCCCGCAGGTGACAGACTACTGGACATCCCCTGCAAGGTGTGTGGAGACCGGTCGTCAGGCAAACACTATGGCATATACTCCTGTGATGGTAAGTACTTGCTGCGTCTGTCTGTCTCTTGTTCTCTCTCTCTCTCTCTCTCTCTCTCTCTCTCTCTCTCTCTCTCTCTCTCTCTCTCTCTCTCTCTCTCTCTCTCTCTCTCTCTCTCTCTCTCTCTCTCTCTCATAATGAATGATCTTAGCATTTACCTGCATGCATAAAAAACACTTGAACTAGAAATGCGATGGTTACCTTGCATATAGTGTCCACAGCGTGGCATACCACCTGCCACCACACACTGCTCTACCACACCGCTCTACCACAGAGCATCACCACACCGTAGTCACCACAATGCACCGCCACACCACGCCCCCTTCCCGATACGTTTTGACACAGGTTTACCCCCCGAGCAGTAAACCCAAATCTTTCCTTCTCAGCTTCCTCTCACGCTGAGGTATACTAAACGTAGAGTTTCTTCCCGTTACGCTCGGGGTTCTCTGGGCGAGTTAACTGTGGCCGCGTGCGGTCTGTCTCCGTAACGAGGTGTTACTCCTTTGTGAGGGGGTCACTTTCCCTTGTGTTGTGTGCCTGTATTTGCTTGCTAATGAGGGAAGTAGGTTGAATCCCTTTTGGTGGTTTGGGCTTCACTCTGTGTAGCGTGAACTTTCGTATCCCTTTTTTTATATATTTGTGTGTTTGTGTTTCTCTCTCTCTCTCTCTCTCTCTCTCTCTCTCTCTCTCTCTCTCTCTCTCTCTCTCTCTCTCTCTCTCTCTCTCTCTCTCTCTCTCTCTCTCTTCTCTCTTTATATTTCTGTCTCTTATCAAGTCTGTCTTCTTCCTTGAACACACTCACATTCATACTTACGCGCGCGCGCACACACACTCTCACACACATTCACTCACACACACACACACACGCACACACACGCACACACACACACACACACACACACACACACACACACACACACACACACACACACACACACACACACACACACAGGGGGCCTCCCGGCTGAATGGACAGGTTCGATCGCGGCAGAGTCAGAAACAAATGTTTTATTCATCCTAATGCACCTGTTCACCTAGCAGTAAAGAGATACCTGGGAGTTAGATAGCTGCTATAGGCTACTTCCTGCTGATGTGCGTGTGTGTGTAAGAGAAATATATGATATAATATAGGAAAAATAAATTGATTAGGAAGGCAGGGTCCAAGAGCTAATAGGTCAATTCTGCAGATACAAATAGTAAATACACACCCACACCTATCTGGCTCTCATCTCCCGTCTCCCACCAGGATGCTCCGGGTTCTTCAAGCGCAGCATCCACCGAAATCGCGTGTATACGTGCAAAGCGACGGGGGACATGAAGGGCAAGTGCCCAATAGACAAGACTCACCGCAACCAGTGCCGGGCCTGCCGTCTGAACAAGTGCTTCGATGCTGCCATGAACAAGGATGGTGAGTACACGGTTTTTGTTCCTCGAGTGTGTCTTGTTTTATCATTTTTGTTTGGCTTTATTTTATCGAGATAAAATGTCCAAGCTGTTGTCTTTTGTCCAAGCTGTTAATTAGTGAATACAGTAGTTGATGTCGTTGGTTATTCGTTGGATTTGGACAGTATAATATTTCTGTTTGGCATGAAAAGAAGCCAAAAAATTTCATTTTCCTTTAGTTATGTTGAGTTTTCCCGTATATATATATATATACGGGAATGAGTGTGTGTGTGTGTGAGGTGACTTTGAACTCCTTAAAATTATCCAGGGATTCATGTTAATTAAGATACAGTGAACGGAAAATTATGAAGATGCTGAGTAAGCTGTGTAGTTCATATTATTTTCTAAGCTTCAGGCAGGTGGAGGACTAGGAGGAGCAAGATGTGTAGAGGACTGGGGAGTGGGTAAAGTTGTGGTGTGTGATTTGAACTGTGAGGTTTGGGCCGGACGGTGGGATGTGGGCAGGATTGTGGGGGTGTGGGCAGGATTATGTGGGTGTAGGCAGGATTATCTGGGTGTGGGCAGGATTATCTGGGTGTGGGCAGGATTATCTGGGTGTGGGCAGGATTATCTGGGTGTGGGCAGGATTATCTGGGTGTGGGCAGGATTATCTGGGTGTGGGCAGGATTATCTGGGTGTGGGCAGGATTGTGGGGGTGTGGGCAGGACTGTGGAGGTGTGGGGCAAAGGTGTTTTGAAACAAGTGTATTGTAAACGTTGAAACTTAACGCGCATGAGACAGTCAATATGCAAAACACAAGACATCACAACATTCTTAAACTGTGAAACATTCTGCAAGGTACAGGTTATAACGATCGTGCTTCGTTAACAAAGAGAAAGCGACCATTCGCTTCAGTTTAACTGATTAATGAAAAACTTCACCTTCGAAGAAAAAACAGACAAATCTATTTCTACAAGAAAGAATAGCTGTTGGTCATTTTGTCTGTCTATCTGTCTGTCTGTCTGCCCATTGCTGAAGGCCAGACGTGTGGGGCTAGCCTCACTCAACTGTGCAGGGAGGGCGGGGAATATTCGGGAGTACTAGACGGATATAGACCGGTCGGAGTCGGCCTAAATTAAATAATTTTAGAAATATTTGCATTTATAGATACCCCCAATTCGATTTTTATAGCCGAGTGTGAAATATTCGGCGTGATTTCCCTAGAGTTTTTAGTGATGTAATAACATTTTCCAATAGCATATTTTTCAATACATATATAATATATATCTTTAATAATTTCATATTATATATGTATATTATTTCAATATTTTCCAATACATCATAACAAAATGATCTCTGTAACAACGCAAATTGCAGCCTCTAAATTTGGTTGTGCATTTCTGCACAACCAAAACGAGAAAGTCTTGCCCTCTCAATGATAAACAATCAACCACCCGAATAGCGATATGTCAATCCAATCGAGAAGGTGCAGCGCCAGCGATCGCATCAAAGCCTCTGAGTTTCTTCCCGCAAGCTTTTCAGAGGAGATCAGATCAATCGCGAGATCTTAAGGTGACGCTGAGCGGTTGTCTGTGTAACTTGGCAAGATCACGGCTCCAACCCGAGCTTTCACAGTCATGGCCTCTGACCTTGTTGCACAAAAGTGGCCTTGCTTTATCTCAATGTTGAAAGCAGGGACGTCACTTCAGGAGCAATACACGGCGAGTGCAAAAGAATGAGGCAATGGTTCGCGTGTCTATAAATACACACACACGCAGTGCGTGTGGGTAGTTTCTTTCACCCTGGTGCGCCTGTTCACCTAGCATTAAACAGGTACCTTGGAGTTACACAGCTGCTACGGGTTCCTTCTTGGGGATGTGTGTATGCGAGTGTAAGATAAATATATGTAGTTGACTTAATAGATGAAAAATTAATTGGTTAGAAAGGCTGGGTCCAAGAGCTAATAGCTCGATTCTGCAAATACAAACAGTAAATACACACATACAAAGAGACGGGGCCAAAGAGCCGAAGCTCAACCCCCGCAACAACAAACAAGTACACACACACACACTGGATGAAAGATTAAATTGAACAGGCAAGAAAAACAAAATATTCAAAGTTAAGAAATACACAGCCATAAACTCGACCCAGGAGCTGAAGGCCAACCAGCAAGCAAGTGAATACACACAGGTAAGTCCACATAAACTCAACCCAGCTTACAGCTTATAAACAAGCCTCATCCACTCCCACCTAGAGTATAACACACACAAAATTTAAATCTGAATCGAGTTGAATCCTCCGCCACATGGGTCCACAGCAAACATGTTGTCCTCCCCTACTATGCTATCTATGTAGATCTTGTCGGTGAGAGCCTGGCTGGCGGGCCTCTAGTCATCTCTGGTGTTTGACAGCGCCACTACACGACGGAGGGACAGAGACAGAGACTGACAGAGAGATAGAAACAGACAGAGAGAGAAATTGGATGAATATGGAGATCAAAGTAACAAGTGGTGACTGATAGTGACGTCAGAGGCTATCACTGTCTCATCTCAGTGTCTTCCATTCGTCGTCCAGCACACACACACACACACACACACACACACACACACACACACACACACACACACTCTCACACACACACACACACACACACACACACACACACACACACACACATGAATTACGTTCACACGCTGAAAGCGTATACACACACACTAAAGCATCAAATACGCTAAAACCGTTCATCCACACTGAAGCACATTCATACAGATATACGTTCATACACAGTGACACACGTTGACACACGTTCGGACACGCTCGAACACGTTCACACACGCTCGAACACGTTCACACACTCACACAAGCGCTAAAAACAGATCCATCAAGATAGCTTTTGAGCTGACCGCTTCCCCGCCCAACCCGACCCCAAGCGATCGCCGATATTGACTCGGCCCGTCTCTCTGCATCACTATATATATATATATATATATATATATATATATATATATATATATATATATATATATATATATATATATATATATATATAATTTTAGTTTTCACTCTTGTGATATGATGTACAACCTCTTGGAGTGGACGGGAGAGTAATTGGGCACCATTCCTTCCCTCCGTCTTATCCTAAATCCTTATCGTTATAACCCTTCCAAGTGCTATATAGTCGTAATGGCTTAGCACTTTCTCCTTTGGTGGTATGGTTCACTTTGAAACGGGAAATGCCCACATGTGAAGGGGAGACAATGCCTCCGGGCATTATTAATTATATTATCAAGGGACTTGGTATACGTCTAGGGTATTAGCGATTGCGACGGGGGGGGGGGATTGGCAAGAAAACAAACTGCTCAGAGGATTGATTGATCAGAAGATTGATTGATCAGAGGATTGATCAATCAGAGGAATGATCTCGATATTTCATATTCTATAATTGTTTGGAGAAAACAAACCCATCTATAAAGTTCACAATGGAAACTGAGGCAAATAATTCAGTACCACTTATGGAAGTCATGATTTAAATTATATTACCATAAATTTTAAATATATTTAATATAAGAAACGCACTTATATATGGGAAACAGTGCTTTCTGCTGTTTTTTTTAATAATTACTATATGGTAAAGTTATCCGTAAGGTTATCTCCCAATATGGTTGATAACTCTGTCGTATCTTAGGATGTGGTTGAGGGGATATACCATAATTATGAACAGGCTTGGACTTGTTCACTTGGACTTGTTCACTGGTGTTCACTGAAAACGACAGATCAACAAAGAACCCCAAATTTATTAATAAACTGTAATGGGAGACAAAACAATTGATGAATTGTATTTTATTAGTTTAACAGATTTCAAATATCAGCAGCAACTTGGATTTTTGTGAATTAATAAGTGATGCAAATAGAAACATTGAATCAACATTACCGTTTTAAATAAATTTGCAAATAAGCTATTTGTTATTCTCTATATTTGAATATATAGATTCGTCTTAAAACAAGTTTAAACATATTTACACTATTTCGAAAGCATGAAAACTCCGGCACCATTGGAATAAATTATTGGACTAAAAGAGCTATAAGATGTATTTGCTGTAATTAGTTCATACATGCATGCTAGCGAAGCTTTGTCACTAGCCTCTTATGTGGTATTGTATCAAATGCTTTCTGGCAATCCAAAAATATGCAGTCTGCCCACCCTTCTCTTTCTTGCCTGATTTTTGTTGCCTGGTCGTAGAATTCGAGTAACTCTGTGAGGCAGGACTTGCCATCCCTGAACCCATGTTGATGCTGTGTTACAAAGTTCTTTCGCTCCAGATGTTCCACTAGCTTTCTTCGCACAATCTTCTCCATCAGCTTGCATGGTATGCAGGTTAGGGACACTGGCCTGTAGTTCAGTGCCTCCTGTCTATCCCCTTTCTTGTTTATCGGGACTACGTTAGCTGCTTTCCAAATTTCTGGCAGTTCCCCTGTTGCCAGTGATTTGTTATACACTATGAAGAGTGGCAGGCACAGTTCTTCTGCTCCTTCCCTTAGTATCCAAGGGGAGATTCCATCTGGGCCTATAGCCTTTGTCACATCCAACTCTAGTAAACACTTCCTTACTTCCCCGCTGGTAATCTCGAACTCTTCCAGTGGTTCCTGGTTAACTATTCCCACTCTTATCTCAGGAATTTCTCCTTGCTCTTAGGTGAAGACCTCCTGGAATTTCTTATTCAGTTTCTCACACACTTCCTTGTCGTTTGTAGTGAATCCTTCTGCCCCTATCCTTAATTTCATAACCTGTTCCTTAACTGTTGTTTTTCTCCTGATGTGGCTGTGCAGCAATTTAGGCTGAGTCTTTGCCTTGCTTGCGATGTCATTTTCGTATTGTCTTTCTGCCTCTCTTCTCATCCTGACATATTCATTCCTGGCACTCTGGTATCTTTCTCTGCTCTCAAGTGTCCTGTGTGTGTGTGTGAGTTTTGGTACGAGTTTTAGTGCTCAAATCCACACTAATGAACACGAATAACACAAAACAGTTGCATTGTTATGTTAACACGCAGTTGCTCGCACCCACAGAACTTCACCTCTCACGAATAAATATTGGGCACACTGAAACTGTGATCAACCTCACTTAAGCCTTGTAAATGCTGTTGCAACAGCTTCATCCGGATGGTCTCCTGTTAATGAATGTTGTTTTTAATCAAGAGGGTGGCGTTCCCTGCGGTGTGGGAAGTGTGGCACCCCTTCTCTAACACCCTCCCTGCTTGCTCTCTCTCTCTCTCTCTCTCTCTCTCTCTCTCTCTCTCTCTCTCTCTCTCTCTCTCTCTCTCTCTCTCTCTCTCTCTCTCTCTCTCTCTCTATTTCGCTACGCAAGTTCACTTGGTGTGTTCTAACAATAATTTGAGCACTAATTATTCCACTCTCATGTATATTCATCCGTTGTTAATGAGGTTTGTGTGAGTAAGATGAAGACAAACTGGCACCATTACCTTCCGAGACATCGCTTTAGGCCTAAACTACCTTTCAACACCTGTCCCATACCACCACCACCACCACCACCACCACCACCATTACAACCACCACTACCACCACCACCACCACCACCAGTCACCACGATCACTACCACCATCACCATCACTACCACTATCACCATCACTACCACCACCATTACTACTACCACCACCACTACCACTACACCACGACCAAAACAACTACCACCACCACACTCTCCGACTACCATTAAACCACACAGCAGCTAACATAATGAAAGCAAAATTCAAAATCATTGGAAAATTTAATCACGAGCAAATATAATAAGAATCAAGGACCCTCTATATAGACACAGCATCACGGGGCACAATACTGGGGTAAACCTCATAAAAGAACTCTGTCACAACCCAAGAATTATCGGGAGAATACGATCTAAAAAACAGATAAAATTGAAAACACAGACACATCGAGCCTTCTTCTGTTACTTGCTGGTCTGTGAATTACTTTAAGAACTGGCGACCTTTCTTAAGCGCTGAGTTACTTAAGCAGCAGCTGACTTAAACTCTGACATGATTAAGCTGTGAATAAGTGAATAATTCAGCTAGCTTCTTTGTACACATTACACATAAAAATAATTCCGTGGCTTAATCTACACTAAAACTCTACATATTATACATGAAAAAAATCACTGGCTTAATCGAGTTCATTTACTCTACTGTATATCAAAGGAGACTTTCTAGTTATATTTCATGTAGTTTCCTGTATACCTGAAAAGACTTATTCGACCTGTTAACCTCTTTACTCTACCTTTGAGGCTATTCAAAACTAAATTTAATGCCGGTTTACGCAGAATTATTTCTTTGTTCAGGCGCTAATCAAATATACAGATGAGCAGAGACACACACACACACACGCTTGTCAACATCGTTGCTGTCACTACTGGGTAATGGTCAGTTAATGGAAGTTTATACAGCCATAAAATGGGTCTTTCAACGTAATCACACCATCACACACACACACACACACACACACACACACACACACACACACACACACACACGCACACACACACACACACACACACACACACACACACACACACACACACACACACACACACACACACACATTCAGAAACTTGTATACCACATATGTCAGACCAATCCTAGAGTATGCTGCTCCAGCATGGAGTCCATATCTAGTCAAGCATAAAACTAAATTGGAAAAGGTTCAAAGGTTTGCCACCAGACTAGTACCCGAACTGAGTGGTATAAGGAGGGCCTGGTCGACGACCGGGCCGCGGGGACGCTAAGCCCCGGAAGCACCTCAAGGTAACCTCAAGGTAACCTCAAGGTACGAGGAGAGACTACGGGAATTAAACCTCACGTCACTGGGAGACAGAAGAGTTAGAGGGAGACATGATCACCATATACAAGATTCTCAGAGGAATTGATAGGGTAGATAATGACAGACTATTTAACACCAGGAGCACACGCACTAGGGGACACAGGTGGAAATTGAGTACCCAAATGAGCCATAGAGACATTAGAAAGAATTTTTTTCAGTGTCAGAGTAGCAGACAAATGGAATGCATTAGGAAGTGACGTGGTGGAGGCTGACTCCATACACAGTTTCAAGTGTAGATATGACAGAGCCCAGTAGGCTTAAGTACCTGTACACTAGTTGATTGACAGTTGAGAGGCGGGACCAAAGAGCCAGAGCTCAACCCCCACCAGCACTACTAGGTAAGTCTGTGGCTGTTGGACTGTGGTTGAGTAGACAGCGCTTGGGAATCGTAATCCTAGGGTCCGGGTTAGATCCCTGGCGATGGCGGAAACAAATGGGTAGAGTTATTTCACCCTGATGCCTCTGTTCACCTAGTAGTAAATAGGTAAATAGGTACCTGGGAGTTTGACAGCTGCTACGGGCTGCTTCCTGGGGATGTGTGTGTGTGTGTTAGGAGGAATATATGTAGTAGATATAATAGAGGAAAAATAGATTGGTTAGAAAAGCAAGGTCCAAGAGCTAATAGCATGAGGACTTCGGGTGGGCGTATGAGAGCGTGGGTGGTCATGTGGTATGGAGGGTGGGCGGGCGTGGGCGGCCGTGGGCGGGCGTGGGGCGGCCGTAGGGCGGTGATCAGAGGCCACGCGCGTCACCGGCTGTGAAAACGTCGCACATGTTTCAGTTCAACCGTGACGACCCTTGTTCTGACCTCCGTCCACGACTCAGACTTCCGCTTCACCCATCTCTACCCTGCCCTCCTCCTGCTGCTCTTGCTATTCAAACGTTATGGACCATTTAAACTTAACACAAAACTCGTAGGCACTCGAGAGACACACTTATCCGAAGTATCTGAGCTCTAGCAGTACAAAACATTGCTAAAACACTTACAAATTAGCTTGGTTAGAGAAGCGGGGAGAGAGAGAGGGAGAAAGGGAGAGGAGGGTGTGTAAGGAGGGTAGGGGAAGCCGGAGCCACGTGCTGCTCGTGTAAGCGCGTGTCAATAGACAGCACGTGCAGGCGGCCGAGGATAAAGCCAACGATTATGTAGTGAGGGATCCCCCCCCCCCTCCCTACTACCCTTCCCCTTTTCCCCTATTACCCCTGCCTAAGGTCCTCACCCATCCATAACTTCCTTATTCTAAGTTCCCCCCCCCCCCTCCCCTACCCTTACCCATACCCAAGTCCCCATCTCACCTCCAGAACCCCCCGCCCTTGTGCTCTCATTACCCCTACTTCCCTTCACACACACACACACACACACACACACACACACACACACACACACACACACACACACACACACACACACACACACACACACACACACACTTCCCAGGCTCCTCACATGGTGATCTTATTGATCGTCTCGTCGGGGGGGAGGGGAGGGGGGGGGGAGGTGAAGATACATCATATCTCAATGACTTAATTTTTTGATTGTCTATTTGCTATATATAATTAACATTAAACAATTAAACACACACACACACACACACACACACACACACACACACACACACACACACACACACACACACATCAAGTGGAGATATGATAGAGCCAAGTAAGCTCAGGAACCTGAACACCAGTTGATTGACAGATGAGAGGCAGAACCAAAGAGCCAGAGCTCAACCCCCGCAAGCACAACTAGGTAAGTACACACACAATATAATATATATATATATATATATATTATTTTGTATATGTATATTCAGTATTTTGATTTTGCAGTAGAACGAGGGGAGGAGGTTGACAAGTCAGGAGAAAGGAAGGGAAGCAATAGAGGTTGTTGATGGTATCAGGAGTACCACTGGTGAAGGATAATTAGGTGAGGAAGTAGGGGACAAGTTGCACATGTGATGTACGACAGCGAAGGGAGTTAAAAACGGGAACAAACGCAATAAATCACGTAATTTACGTGATTAAGGTGAATATAAGGGTGTTGTATGGGGGAGTAATATGCTAAACTCATGGAAATTATAAAGACCTCGTGTTCACACCTAGTTGTGCTTGCGGGGGTTGAGCTTTGGTTCTTTTGGTCTCGCCTCTCAACTGGCAATCAACTGATACCTCAACTGTGTGTGTGTGTGTGTGTGTGTGTGTGTGTGTGTGTGTGTGTGTGTGTGTGTGTGTGTGTGTGTGCAGCATGGGACAGGAACTCGGACTATTCAACAGGGGTCTTAAAAGCAATAAACCCACTCGTATGACACAGAGGAACAAGAGACTGATCAAACACTACAAGTGAAACCCAACATGAAGTAAATTAGTCAGAAACCCGTATTTACACAGAGTAATTATCTCGGGCTCCACAGCTATATCCTCACCCAAACTAAACCTAACAACATCCCCATAGTCACCTATCACGTCAATCATCCCTTTTCTTACAATCTTTTATATATAAAAAAAACACCTTTCCAACTTGCCAAACCTCTTTTCACAACAAATCTCCATTGCCCACGCTGCTAACAACACCCCCTTAGCCTAAGTATAGCCTAAGGATACGGTGCAGAGTTATACGAACTACTGTGAAGACCTTTAGGCACGGTATACCATACAATCGCTCAGACGTTTAACGTCATCTCCTAAAACCAGATAGTAATACGGTTAATAAATTGTTTCTCGCATCTTAATATCGTGTCTTAGTTTCTCCACACACTAAACCTTCCTTTCGCCTTTTCGCCCCCCCATACCCGTCTTTCCCACCTGCTTTCCCTTTCCCATCCGCCCCTCCCCCCACCCGTCCCATCCCAAATCTTTACCCTGATCCCTTCCCAGTGCTATATAGTCGTAATGGCTTAGCGCTTTTCTCCTGATAGTGCCCTTCCCATCCGTTTCACCAACCTACCCTTTCGCACCTGCAACCCCACCTTACTCACCTCCTCCCAACCCCACCTTACTCACCTCCTCCCAACCCCACCTTACTCACCTCCTCCCAACCCCACCTTACTCACCTCCTTCCAACCCCACCTTACTCACCTCCTCCCAACCCCACCTTACTCACCTCCTCCCAACCCCACCTTACTCACCTCCACCCAACCCCACCTTACTCACCTCCTCCCAACCCCACCTTGCTCACCTCCTCCCAACCCCACCTTACTCACCTCCCAACCCCACCTTACTCACCTCCTCCCAACCCCACCTTACTCACCTCCTTCCAACCCCACCTTACTCACCTCCTCCCAACCCCGACAGTCACCTCCTCCCAACCCCACCTTACTCACCTCCTCCCAACCCCACCTTACTCACCTCCTCCCAACCCCACCTTACTCACCTCCTCCCAACCCCACCTTACTCACCTCCTTCCAACCCCACCTTACTCACCTCCTCCCAACCCCACCTTACTCACCTCCTCCCAACCCCGACAGTCACCACCTACCCTCCACGTTCTGCTTATTCATTCATATATATCTTTGCTTATCAATGACGTCTTAGCGGGGAGTATTCATGGTGGTTCTTTAGTCTGGTCTTAGATAATTGGTGGTTCTCTAGTCTGGCCTTGGATCATTGGTGGTTCTCTAGTCTGCCCTTGGATCATTGGTGGTTCTCTAGTCTGCCCTTGGATCATTGGTGGTTCTCTAGTCTGCCCTTGGATCATTGGTGGTTCTCTAGTCTGCCCTTGGATCATTGGTGGTTCTTTAGTCTGGTCTTAGATCATTGGTGGTTCTCTAGTCTGCCCTTGGATCATTGGTGGTTCTTTAGTCTGGTCTTAGATCATTGGTGGTTCTCTAGTCTGCCCTTGGATCATTGGTGGTTCTCTAGTCTGCCCTTGGATCATTGGTGGTTCTCTAGTCTGGCCCTTGGATCATTGGCGGTTCTCTAGTCTGCCCTTGGATCATTGGTGGTTCTCTAGTCTGCCCTTTGATCATTGGTGGTTCTCTAGTCTGCCCTTGGATCATTGGTGGTTCTCTAGTCTGGCCTTGGATCATTGGTGGTTCTCTAGTCTGCCCTTGGATCATTGGTGGTTCTCTAGTCTGCCCTTGGATCATTGGTGGTTCTTTAGTCTGGTCTTAGATCATTGGTGGTTCTCTAGTCTGGCCTTGGATCATTGGTGGTTCTCTAGTCTGCCCTTGGATCATTGGTGGTTCTCTAGTCTGGCCTTGGATCATTGGTGGTTCTTTAATCTGGTCTTAGATCATTGGTGGTTCTCTAGTCTGCCCTTGGATCATTGGTGGTTCTCTAGTCTGCCCTTGGATCATTGGTGGTTCTCTAGTCTGGCCCTTGGATCATTGGTGGTTCTCTAGTCTGCCCTTGGATCATTGGTGGTTCTCTAGTCTGGCCTTGGATCATTGGTGGTTCTTTAATCTGGTCTTAGATCATTGGTGGTTCTCTAGTCTGGCCCTTGGATCATTGGTGGTTCTCTAGTCTGGCCCTTGGATCATTGGTGGTTCTCTAGTCTGGTCTTGGATCATTGAAGATTGTCCTCTAACCTAGTCTTGGATCATTAAAGGTCCAATTAACTAAACTTGTAAACTCTAATTAAACTTTGGATCATTCATGGATGATTTTTACTTAAACTTTTGGATCACTCATTGGTGTCTTTTTATTAAACTTTTGATTATTCTTGGTTGTTCTTTAGTAATTCCACGGATAATTCCCGGTTGTTCTCTAGTCTAGACATGGATCGTTCAGGGCTGTCCTCTAGACGATGTATAACTGGAAGGCTGTAGACGCAATATACCTTCAGCTTTAAACAAAACAAAATTGATAAAATTCCTCATCTAAGATTTCTTTCCAAAGGAAAGTAAAAAGTCCATTGTAATATGAAGATTGGAAAAAAATCATTACATTTATTTATATATTTATTTATCGATCAAGGTAATCCTAGACGGAAATGCATCATAAGAGACGTAACAAGGACGTTTGGAGGGGAAAAGGACCGTAGTCTGAGGACTATCCCCTTATGCTGGATAGACAATTGAATTCGATAGTTGTACAATCCCCGCAGTGGGCACAATATCTCAGAGCTCCGTCGATTAGACGTCGAATCAACGTTATCAACGTTGAATTAACGTTGATTCGGGGTTCAATTGACGTAGTTCTTTTATATCATGGCCACTGTAAGACTCCCAGAGTTTAGCTCTACGAGGACTCGTAATTTTATATATATTTGGAGACAAGTTCAGTATGTACAATATTAGTCTTATTAACGAGAGCAAGGAAAAGCCCAGGGCTTATACACATAAATGAAAACATAAACATAAAGGCTATGTTTAGACTACACATAAACATAGAAGTAACCTGGTCAAAAACCACCAGTTACTGCTTCAAATTATAGGCCTTCGATCTCAGCGTTCGCTGCATCTATGAGTGCGTTCACACGTGTTTCAAGGTTCTCAGTTGAAGATATAATTGAAAGGAATTGTAAGCCTTGCACTGAAAACGCAGGGACACATCCTATCATTTATTACAACAACCCTCCTACACCTTCCCTCATTATGAGAAATATCTCTGCTTTCTCTGACAGTACAACTGTCATACACTACATTATACATACACTCTTTCACTGAGTGTGATTTAACAGTGAGAGTGTTAATTCACTATATCATACACAAATACACTACGTTATTACAACTGTGGTGTACTGATGTAGTGTACCAATACAAATGCAATTCTGGAGACTGTGAGCTACATTGGACATACCACGAATACTCTTCTTGAGGTTATCTTGAGTTGATTTCGGGGCTTTAGTGTCCCCGCGGCCCGGTCCTAGACCAGGCCTCCACCCCCCTCCACCCCGTGTACTCTTGAGTACACGTCTTAAACATCTTTTGCTAAAGGAGGTATTAAGCAACATCACTCTCAACACCACAACACCATCCTGAATTGCGAGTCATAGTGAAGGTTACAGCTGCCTATATACTACATTCTAAGGAGACAATCTTGGGATACTTGCTTATTCACACCCGTGCCGCCTCTTGGGTGGCACAATCTTCATTAATCAATCGTTATAATTGGTTAAGATTTCTTACAGTTTATCATTATCATTTTTTTAACAAAAGTGACAGTTTTATATCTGAATTCATGTATTTGTTGACATTCCATCACATTGTGATATCTAGTGTGCGAATTATTTTCCCAAAACAGTTTACATTGTGCAGACGAGGAGACACAATAACGTGGCTGAAATATGCTGACCAGACCACACACGAGAAAGTGAAGGGACGACGACGTTTCGGTCCGTCCTGGACTATTCTCAAGTCGATAGTCTTGATCGACTTGAGAATGGTCCAGGACGGACCGAAACGTCGTCGTCCCTTCACTTTCTAGTGTGTGGTTTGGTCAACATTTTAAATTTTGCTAAATTTTCCTCCATTGGTGGTGTAAAACTTGTTCTAACATTTAATGCATTAAAATGTCTACGCTATATGACAGCAACGCAAAAATTGGGAAATTTTCGATGAATTAAAACCACCGTAAGGTCGTCGCTCCCTCGAACTAATGAGAATCTTCATCGATTGGTTAAAATCTTAGGCTTCTGGTTAGGGAAATCCACTTAAGATTTTACGCATGTCGAATCGTGAGAATCGCGGATGATCCGTAGATATTAGGCTCATTTTGTGTAACAATTTAATGATAAATACAACAGCTGGCGTTTTATTATTTTTGAGCAGAGAGAGAGAGAGAGACAGGCAGACAATAGTGACAAATAACTGACAGTAGACAGTGACGACCAAGTGACAGTAAAGGACTGGTGGCGTAGAACAGTGAGAAACCATTTAATTCGCTGGCTTCAGTCCACAGTCAACAATCCAATTACCAGTCAAACTCAAATTCTCGTCTCGTTGACTGGCAAGGCGTTTTGGGGGGAGGGGTGGGGGGGGGGAAGGAGGTAAGGTAATTATCAGGAGAAAACATTAAGCCATTACGACTCTAGAACCTGGAAAGGATAAGGAATTAGGACAAGTTGTAGGATAGGAATGGTGCACCAATGGGACGAATGGGGACTGAACACCGTCCTGTAGAAAGCAAGACCGTCGCTCTACCGTCCACTCGAAGTGGTTGGGAAGGGGGGTGGGAGAGAGAGAGAGAGAGAGAGAGAGAGAGAGAGAGAGAGAGAGAGAGAGCTGGCTAGCCAGAGCGAGAGAGCTTTATATGGGTCGTGTTGGCGCGGAACACACTAACAAAGGTAGGGATGCCGACGCACAATGGAGGATGGTGTTGAGGCCGCCAGCGCCTCGCTAAGGGCCGCCGCCTCTATTGCAGCTTCGCGATTTATTGTATCGATCTCCCCGGCGCAAGCTGATTAAAAAGTGCCGAGAAAATAACGAAAAACAGGAGGCGTAGATAGCGGAAATAACACTATAAACCACCAAGTGGCCGAAGACAGGGCGGAAGACCCCCCCCAAAAGGGCCATGTGGCCCACCCCGTGACGTATGTCTGACACCAAGGCAACATATTTCGCTATCTGATAATACTCTACTGTACTGCCATCCTGAAAATCATCATGAAAATAATAAGCAAACCCTGTGAAGACCGCGCGACACGGCATAATCCCGCCATTGGTCACCTGTGGCTCCGCCTCCCCGTGACGCGGCGGCCTCTCATTGGCCCCGGCCCGCTTACGATGACTTGATGCCTGCGGTGACTGGCCGATCGATGCGAGCATGATGATGATTGGCTGACTGGAAGTAAATGACTTTGGACACGGAATGATTGGGTGGTTCATGTTGCTTTATCACGAAATATATAAACTTCACTTCACCCAATGTATATATATATAGACAAGGAGATGTGCAGCCGGAATCAAAATTGCTTAGCTCCCATTTCTTTGCTGAATATAAGTGCCAGAAGACTTTGTTGTGAGAGACGGTGGAGTCTTCTTGCTGACGGTGCCTGGAACGAGGCCCAATAGAGAGGGGGACGTAATCCGGTATTTAGGCTATTGCTCTCGTTATGCAGCTGATGAAGGATTGGACCAATGGGAAGAGGGGGAGGATATTGTGGTTAATCGCTGCGGTACGGAGAGGGGTTAGTGTGTGATATGGGTTGTTGGTGGTAGTTGGGACGGTGTTGGTGGGTGGTTGTGGTGTTGTTGGATGGGGAGGGGATGGTGGTGATGGGGCTGATGATAGTGGTGGCTTGGTCAAGCCATGAGTCACCATACCCATCACCACAGCCTTGTCCTGGTACTCTCTCTCTCTTGCCCTATCACCACCACCACTACCACAACTACTACTACTACTACCACTACTACTACCACTACTACCACTACTACTACTACTACTTTATCTTCTCAGAAACTTGGTCTTGCCTTAAACAGCCGCTTCGACTCTCCTCAGTGATCCAATGTATCATACATCCTTATACCACCCACCTCTCTCTCTCTCTCTCTCTCTCTCTCTCTCTCTCTCTCTCTCTCTCTCTCTCTCTCTCTCTCTCTCTCTCTCTCTCTCGTATTTTCGTTAATCAAATTCACACGAATTTGTTTATAGTGGTTATTGACTATTAGTCAAAAATATTTTGCATAATTAGAAATTACACCATTTGCAAATTTCTTCCCAAATTACGGTTTAAATTCTGTAAATGTGAATTTTTTGGCATAAATCTTATTATTAATTTATGTTGAATTGCTGAAGCATATAATATTATATATATCAGCCATATATTTATATTTTTTCAGTTAATTATTTCTTTCCTGTTTCATTGTAGGTGCGTGAATGCGTTTTTTTGTTTGGGTATCTATCTATCTATCTATCTATCTATCTATCTATATATATATATATATATATATATATATATATATATATATATATATATATATATATATATATATATATATATATATGCGAACAAGCTTGAAGGGTCCACAAGCCAATATGCAACTGAAAACTCCAACACCAAGGTGCATAGTGCCTCTTGTTGTCTGGGTTCGAATCCTTGTAGGGTGTGGAGTTTTCAGTTGCATATTGGCTTGGGGACCATACAAGCTCTACCGACTTGAGCACGTCGGTAGAGCGATAGTCGCGCTTATTACAGGGTCAGCGTTCGATCCCCGCTGGTCCAAGTGGATTTGCACCATTCTTTTACTCCGTCCTCATATCCCAGCTCCTTGTCATCACAGCCTTTAAAGCGTTATAAAGTCATATTGACTTCTTGTAGGGTCGGTGTTCGATCCCCAATTGTCCAAGTGGCTTTGTACCATTCTTTCACTGCGTCTCTGCTTCTTGTAGCCGGTTGCGTCTTTGCCTCGTGTAAATAGCTTGCGTCTTTGCCTCGTGTAAATAGCTTGCGTCTTTGCCTCGTGTAAATAGCTTGCGTCTTTGCCTCGTGTAAATAGCTTGCGTCTTTGCCTCGTGTAAATAGCTTGCGTCTTTGCCTCGTGTAAATAGCTTGCGTCTTTGCCTCGTGTAAATAGCTTGCGTCTTTGCCTCGTGTAAATAGCTTGCGTCTTTGCCTCGTATATACAAGTTGCGTTTTTTGCCTTAACGAATTTCTACAGAATTTCACTAAAAATCCGGTTGTATGTCAGTGGTGGTTCTGTGGTTGAGTATGCGGCTGACAATGCCTTGGTCGCGGGTTCGCATCACCTCAGAGCCCTAGTGGGTTTTATCATTATTATTTTTAATATTATTATTATTATTATTATTATTATTATTATTATTATTATTATTATTATTCACATTTTTATGGGGTAGGGGAAGGAGGTATAAACCCTGATAAAAGAGGTGAGTTTCCAATGTCATTGGAATTAACAACCATTGTCATTGGGCACCATTATGACGTTCTAAGGGTATATCTCCCTTTACCATTGAGATCACTCATGGCAAATGTTACATATACTCCAAAGTATTCAACCTATCTCATTTTCTCAGCTGTCTCATTAAATCTCTTTTTTTATTCTCACTTCTGCAATCACAGAGTGCATAATCAATCACAATAAATAACAGTTCGACTTGATAATCCCAATCTGCAACAGCAGGAACAGTCATTCATTGCCCCATATCACGCGTTATTCATTTACAGGAACACACCTGTCTTCATTTTATTTCACTCCTATGTAAATTCATACCATTTACTTCATTCCATCCTTCATTATCATTCGCTTTTGTCTGTGCCTCGTAAAAAAATAGATTGGAACATCACACTTTTCTTTCCTTAGAATCTTTTGCCACTTTCAGCCTCAGTTCCTGATTAACTCCTCTCAGATGAAACAGACATAGGAACCTGCCTTTGCTTTTTGGGTCTTGGGCAGCCGCGGGCCCCACGATTCTAGGCATTTTTCTCCGTCTGTGGAAAAAAAATTGTGTAAGTTTATTTAAAAAAAAAACTACAAATATCTAGTTTTTATCCAATTTATTATTAAATTGCTGATTTTATTAAAATTTTATGTTATTTTAATAAAAAAAAATTGTTATTTGAATTACATATTTATTTTATTTAAATTTGAATCTTATTAAAAAAATTGAAATTTTGTTCCTGCTTTTTTTGAAAAAGTTGTGCCTAACTCAGTCTCTAAAACGAGTGTAACTGGGATGATAACTGCATCATTTGTTTCCTGTCTTCTGTTATCGTTGTTATCTTCTTGCATTAATTATGTCTATATTGTCTCTTATATAATGTATAATATATACTCTTTATATATTATATTATATTTTAGGTTGATTCTCTAGATTATTATACTCTTTCTTTGTATAATACATAACACCCGTGTATTAATTGTTGTGTCTAGTGATTGTAAGTGTCGATTTTAATTGTCTCTGTATGATTTACCTGCCTGGTTTACCTGTCACTATCTGTCATACCTGATATTATCTGTCACTTCCTCTCTTCCATGTCAGTCTCTGTCTCTTTCACTTGTCATTTTGTTGTGCGTAACAACGACCTCTAATTATATTGTTTTACTGGGTAGGTTTACTGTAGTTTACCGTTTCTTGAGCTCCTGCTTGGTAACTGGTTGTCATCTGCTCGGTAACCGGTTGTCAACTGCTCGGTAACCGGTTGTCGAGGAAATATCCCTGCAGCTGCAACATTTCATTATAAAACTAACCAAAAATTTCCTGGTTGTTCAGTCACTTATGAGCTGTTAATTAATTTGCCGACAATTTTTGTATAAGCCGCTCGACATTAATTAGGCGGTTAATTAATGAGTGGCTTTTTTTTAAAGGGTGAGCCTTGGTGGGGTTGGGGGGGGGTTGAAGGGGAGGGGGGGCTGTGAGAGCGTGGGGGGGAGCGTGGTTGGGGCTTTAAGGGGTTAGTGGCTGCCTGGTTGGTGGGTAAAGAAAGTAGGAGAACGACAATCAAGTGTTTGTGAATTAAAATGAAATATGTACCTTTCTTGGATTATGTTTCTACCCTTATTCATGTTCACAGATCGTGTTTTTGTTCATGTTCATAGATTGAAATGTTGTTTGTTGCAGTTTTGTTTGTTTGGTTATGAAACTATCGTGTTTTGTCTTGCAAAATAGTTATGGGCTAATATATATATATATATATATATATATATATATATATATATATATATATATATATATATATATATATATATATATATATATATATATATTACGATTGGTGGCGACTCCGTCAGTCTGTCTCTTTCTTTGTGTGTGTCTCTCTCTCTCTCTCTCTCTCTCTCTCTCTCTCTCTCTCTCTCTCTCTCTCTCTCTCTCTCTCTCTCTCTCTCTCTCTCTCTCTCTCTCTCTCTCTCCTTCTTCATCATCCTCGTTAATTACTTTACACCTTCAATGCTCCCCCCCCCACTCACCCTATCATCAGCAAGCAGGGGGCAGTAGATACCATCATCTACCCTGCTCTTCCCTCCCCCCATCCTACCATCAGCAGGCAGGGGGCGGTAGATACCACCATCTACCAACCGCTCTTCCACCCACCCTCCGCAGTTTCCTGCTGCTCACCTTTCTTTAAGATAATCTATATCCGATGGCCATCTTGATGAAGATGTTGTTCGCCTTTTCCTATTACGCTGTCGTAGTGTATTCGCCAGGTACTGCACCATCTGCAGGGAGCTGGGATTCTCTCCTCGCTTGCTCCGAGCCAAACACGTCTCCCACAATATCAGCTGGAATGGATTTTCATGGGAGTTTTCCTGATTACAGTTTAGGGATCAAGGGCCGCAGCTCTCTGAGGCAATCAGAGTTAAGGAATCAGGACAGTTAACGTTCCAGGATATAGTTAAGGAATCAGGTCAATCAGTATTCTAATGCAATTACAGTTACGGAATGAGGTCCGTCAGCGTTTTCAGACATGTTCAGCTGTGGAATTTTGTTTACAAGTGGAACTTTTACCAGTGAAACCGTTACCAGTGGAACCTTTACTAGTGGAACAGTTACCGGTGAAATTTTTTTACTTGTGGAACGTATGCTAGAGGAACTTTGCCAATTTATCTTTCACCAGTAAAAATATTTACCACTGGAGTTCTCATTATGCAAAAATCTTTGCTAATGAAGCTCTGTACCTGTGGAGCTCTTTACTTCTTTAACTCCTTATCTGTGAAACTCTCTGCCATTGGAACTCTCTAGCTGTAAAACTCCTTACCAGTTACGCTCTCTATCTGCACCTGTGGAACCCTTAACAAGTAGAAGACCTTAAATATCACCTAGTGTATTTCATCCCTCTATGTTTTGCTTTTTGCTCTATACCTGCTAAGCTCTTTACCTCCAAAACTCTTTAGTCATTACTCGTAAAATTCAATCCTCCTTTATTTTTTTATTTTTTTGTACCGTTTACCCCTGGGAAATTATTTCAATTGTGTGCTCTATATGTAGAACTTTTTACTGCCTGTATGACTCTATCCTACATATGGAACTCTATACTTCCGTTATATCGTTATGCTGCTTGTAGAACTCTATTCTATAGAGCTATATTTTACCTGCTGAACTCTATACTACTTGTAAAATTATATACAACTTGAAAAACTCTATACAACTTGTAGATCTCTATTCTATTTGTAGAAATCTGTACTATATGTAGCATACTATATTACCTGTAAAATTCTGTACTACTATAGAAAAAGCCTATACTACTAGAATAACTCTATACTACCTGTAGGGCTTTATAATAGCTTTAGAACTCTAGATTCTTTATCTGTGAAACTCTGACAAGTTTCATGTGGACCGATTAAAGGAACGGCTAACTAATTATGCGTGGAACACTTGTGTGGTTACATGTGGAACACCTGACTGTATACGTGTGGAACACCTGACTGTATACGTATGGAACACCTGACTGGTTATGTGTGGAAGTATTTACCAGTGAACCGGTTTGCCTATGGCATACTTCAGTATATAAATATTATTTAACTGTGGAACTCTTTATTCTGAACTTTTGTAACTTTCAACTTATGGAACTCGTTATTATTTTCACGTGGAACATCAAATGTCACAACGAAAGTGACCTCAGCCCCCCAAAGCTCCTCAACTTGTTCAGCACTCACGTCCACTCAGCACTAGCAGGCCTCTTGGTCAGTAGGCAGCTACTGGAGGTATTGAAAACTTTACTCCTCAATATTCATCATAGTCTTGCTAGTACTAATATTAAATTGGAACTTAAACATAATATCTTTGCAGCGCAAAAGGTGAAGGTGATTACCATGATGAAACTTTATTTGAACTATAGGCTACACTCTCAAAATGAGGGATTACGTTCAAGTTCAAGTATATTAATTAAGACAAGAAAAAAGATACATCTCAAAGGGATAGAGTAGCTTAGGCTATTTCTACCCCCCCTCACCTGCTGTACTTAAAAAGTTAACAGAGTTTTGGCAGTTACGGTTTCGGAGGGTAGGCGGTTCCATTAGTTTATAACCCTGTAGGTGAAAAAGCATCTGTTCTCAGTCCTACATTGTGGCTTGTTGAGCTTAGAGATTACGTGTTATGGCGATGTTGGCGTTATATACGAAACTATGAGAGAGTATTGGCTGCCCTTCCCAACAGCCAATGCTGGAACTCTCTTGGAACTCGCCTCTGGAAAGCGGCAATTTGAGGTCAGAGTGAGAGGGGGAATTACCAGAGTGGAGATAGGTAGTGGCTGAAATACCACAAAATCGGTGTTGGATGCCATTGTGTTCCAGGAAAACATCAGCGTCCTGACTGATGATAAAGCTCTTCAATGTAAATGTTTGCTGATGATACCTAACTAATTACGAAAACCAGAACAGAGAACTAAAGTATCCACCAAAAGGGAAGGACAAATTACATAGAAGGTCTGAGAAAGGCCAACTGTACTTTGGAGAAGGCAAATTACAGTTAAATGGATACTAAAAAATAAGAAGACAGTAAAGATACAGAATACAATGGAAACCAGAGGATGGAATAGACATTGAATTAGACACGACACCGTAGTCTAATGCCAGTCACACACACCACAGTGACATCAGCAGCGCCTGTCAAAGTGACCATGTCTGGGGAGCTGTTAGTAACATACAAAAGGAGTAGTTAAAACTCAATACGCAACCTATTTGAGGCACTGTTTAGTATGTAGTCCTGCCATTGAACCGCACATTAAAAAAAATCAAATCAATGCTTAGGTCTAGAGCTCGTTAACATGGCTGGTTTCCGAGATGAAGGGACTGAGTTACAGGGATAAATTATGGGAACTGAAACTTGTTACAATGAAGGAAAGATAGAACAGGTAGAACATGATAACGACATATAAGATTATAAGAGGATTTAACAAAGCATACAAATTAGAAATATTCAAAGTTATGAACAACAGAACGTGGGAACATTGATGATTGCTAGATACAAATGATTTAGATTCAATAAAGTCAGACTTATGCAAGAGTATGTAACACTGCCATAGCACCCCATCTTCAAAAAAAAAATGAAAACAATTGAAAAGCTGATGAATGTATGCAGATTCTTGGAGTTGATGATGGGAAACTCAAGGAAGACACGATCCAGACATAAAAAATACTTAAGAATATCGGTATAGCTGAGAGAGACAGTAAGACTAAGTTTGTAGGCAACATAACGAGAGGCCGCACATGGAAGTTATATAGAATGATAAACTACATTGTTATCTGTAAATAATATTTTCAGTTAATGAAACCGCTGGTAGAAGGAATTTCAAAGAATATAAAATGCGCCTCAAATATAGTTACAAGTTTTAAAGTAAATAACACAAGGTAACTAAGTGATCAAAGTGATCAATTGTGATCAAAAGTCACTACATTTAACAATCAACAATGGCAAGAAAACGACACTAGCAACTGCAGTTCGCTCATGAAAATTCTGTTAGGTAAGTGCCATTAGATGGGAATAGTCCTCCCTCCTACTATACTCAGGATAGTCGATGATGGCGGACTATCAGTGTGTCGCAGAAGCCCCCCCCCCCCCCTGCAGCAGCAGGACTTCCATTATACACCTGATGTATTGATCCAGGCTCTCGCCCCGATTTTACATACCTAAGCTTTAAATGCTGATTTCTTTTTTTTCCTCCGTGGCTGCTGCGTGTATCAGATTTCTTGAGAATTCTTACAAGTTCTCTTTAAGGAAAATCTTTATTTGAATATTGTCGGAGGGAAGGTATCCTTGTATAAGTATTTCGTCTCTTGAAGTACTAGAGACGGACGCAGTGGGATAACGAAGGAGCTGAACTTTCTCACTCTGAAAGGACCGGCATTGAGCGAACGAAATCTAA
>NC_091211.1:23113178-23143178 GCF_040958095.1 Procambarus clarkii
ACGGTTGGGGACACAGACAACGCTGCTGTCCCACGACCAATAAGAATTGCGACCAAAGTTGGTGACGTGCATGAGGCCGAAGGCGACGACCTTTAGCAAGCTTCTGAAGGACGTTTTCGTTTCTAGTTTCTTTATTTGCAAAAAATGTAAGGAATACTGCCGCGGGAACCTTTGGCAAGCCGCCGGCTTCATGCCCCCGTCGAGGTCACTAAGGGTGGTGACCCTCGGGTAAATATAAGTATTCCCCAAGTGAGAGAACCAGTTGCTTTAGGTTTATAGGGATGGTGGGGGTGGCGGGATGTTTAGGGAATAGCGCTGGTTTGGCATAGTGACCCCCTATCTCTTATTCCCCCAACTTTCTTTTCTCCTTTTTTCCTCTTGTAGGTCGGTACAGGAAATATACATTTGTAGAGTGTCATTTGGTTGGTGATTTATCGCCTTTTTCGACGGCATTCCATCATCTGTTTGGCCTGTGCAGGCGATGAGCCACAATAACGTGGCTGACGTATGTTGACCAGACCACACACTAGAAGGTGAAGGGACGACGACGTTTCGGTCCGTCCTGGACCATTCTCAAATCGATTATGTCGATCTGTTTGGCTTCTTATGGTGAGTTACTTTCACTCTGTCGTCTACCGTGTTGCTGAGGACGATCTGTTTACTATCTCTCCGCCGTCATACTCTCATTTCGTCACCAAAGACGACCTATGACTAGTTCTGTCACGCCGCATAACTGCCTCCACCTCTCCCTAAACTCTCCGGGATACACCAAGAAATATAAAAACATGGCATGTTCACACCGTAGACTTTTACCTCTACCTGTTAACGTTAACAGGAACTACTCTGTGCAGCAATTAGGTCATTTATAATTGGGAGTATGAGGCCAGTAGTTAGGGACGGGGGTCTATAGAGTCTCTTTATTTTACTATTTCGTTTGTAGCTGTAAACCATTTTTTGATTGTCTTTATAACTTATTGAGAGCGGGAAGGTGGGTGGTTCGGTAGTAATTAGTGGGCGGGAAGATATTTGGTTAATTATCATACAGCTGTCAGTTTGATTTTTTATCAAATGAAGACATGAAGTATTAGGAAGCGGTTATGTGGTATAAGGGAGGTATAAGGAACGAATGAGAGTATGAGGAAGTGGCCGAGAGTAAATCAGGGTTGCCAGATTGGGCTATAAGTAGCCAAATTAATAAACCAGCAACGTATTCACAATTTTGGGGCTACTTTTAAAATAAACTGGGTTGTGTTTTCTGAAAAAAAGTATCAATCGCTTAAAAAAAACCATATTGGGTTACTTTTATTACAAATTCGCGACTTCTAGTCCTTAAGCTCGCTACTTTTAGCAATACGGATTCTGGCCAACTTGCGAAAGTATGAGAAAGAGAGTGAGAGGTGTAAGGATGCAGGTAAGCGTGTGAGGAAGTGAGTGAGAGTATGAGGGAGCGGGTGAGAGTATGAGGAAGCGGGTGAGAGTATGAGGAAGCGGGTGAGAGTATGAGGAAGCGGGTCAGAGTATGAGGAAGCGAGCGACAGACAGGAGAGCCCGAGCCTATTTTCCCCCCTACCGCCCCCTTCTCCTCCTCCCCCCCCCCCCCCTGCTCGCGACGAGTCTCATGTTAAGTGACCATATCGTCAGCCGGACTCCCGGCTGACGGATGGAATGACGAACCGCTGTGACAGGTGTGGACAGCTGCTCAGATGGATGGCGCCGGTGGGGGATGGGACGGACGACCACACCACCGTCCCACACCGGCTCGCACACACGCTATACCTGCCCGCAACACTCTTATACGCCAGAGTGCACACTCACACTCACACACACACACACACACACACACACACACACACACACACACACACACACACACACACACACACACACACACACACAGTGGACAATACTCGTCTCTTGGTCCTATTAATATACTTTGAGCTATGAATATAGTCTAGGACAAAAGAAACTCTCGGTGAATATACACGAGAAGCATACCTCTCTGTATGACAGAGAGGGTATACTTCTCTGTCAATATATACCTTTAGTAAAAAAAAGCGAGAACTTCAAATCATAACCCAATAATCAGCACAAATGGGGACCCCAGATAATGACCCTGAAATCGTATAGCGTTACCTGCTTACTAACTAACAGATGAGCGCCTTTGGTTATATGTTTCTGCGATACTTGGGAAGCTTTCCGCTTTTAAATATTCGTTTTGGGAGCCGCTTTTCAAAATCACTCGGAACAACCTTGGGCTCATGCACCGTCAAAAGAAAATTCGCTAAAATTTTGCAGCTATGCACTTAACGCCATCTGTTGCAAGAATTCTGAACTATGCGTTTATCCTCCGTTCTCTCTGTTTCGACCCCTGATCACTACCCGGTTAACTTCTTCTAGTAAAAATTTATCGCTTCCTAAAATAACGCCATCTGTTGCCGGAGTCCGGAACATTAAACAATAATGTTTGGTAGATTTAGAATATCTTGAATTCATGAAGATTGGAAATAGCTGGGTTAATATTGTCTTTATTTGTTTTACAAATGTAATTCTACCTATTACAAGACCGGCATTAAGCTTTCTTCTTCAACATCGACTTCCTTCGTCAACTATTGAAGAACATTCGACTTTATGTATCAAATGTGTAAACCACAAGGAGGGGAGCCGGTGGGTGAGCGGACAGAACACTGGACGCGTGATCCTGTGGTCCCGTGTTCGATCCCGGTCACCGGCGAGAAACAATGGGCAGAGTTTCTTTCACTCTGATGCGTCTGTTACCTAGCAGTAAATAGGTACCTGGGAGTTAGTCAGCTGTCACGGGCTGCTTCCAGAGGGTGGAGGCCTGGTCGAGGACCGGGCCACTAAGCCCCGAAATCATCTCAAGATAATCTCAAGATAATCTCAAGATAACCAATACTCATCCCGTTGCCATCGGGTCATTATGCATTCCGGAGAAACACATTAAGTTTCTCTTATATGTCTAATGTGCCTCAGATACCGAGACCAATCAAAGAAGATAACATAGAACTATTCACGGTATTTTTACATGGCCGGGTATTGTGGACCGGAAACTCGAACGCAGAGTGAGATTTCTTCGTATTTGGCGAGATCTGTGTCGAGGTCAAACACAATGATGGCTGCTTAAGAAACTGGGGTCAAATGGACACGAGTTAAATAGAAAAATCAGAAATAAGTTTTCACGGTAAATAACGATCGGAATTGTACATCTATAAGTGTGAAGTGAAGTACATTTATGTACATTGATGTACATTATTAACATTGCGTGTAATATAATTAATACTATTTTGCTGTTGTAATTCCAGAGAACTTGTTTTTATTTATAAGTTGTCTACACACCTTTTGGTATTTACGTATGTGTGCTTCTCATCTAAACTTCAGCTCCTGGACTCCACCTAAATACTTACATTCGCTTGCTGTGCTGGATCCTTAAATGACTACACATATTAACCTGCCTAACTGGGTGATGTCGTCAGTGTCTAACTGGGTGATGTTCTCAGTAGCTAATTGGATGATGTCTGTAGACCCTAACCAAAATATGGCAGACCAATTCTCAAGGCATCGGGTCTTCTTAAATCTACGAATACAATATTTATCTTGACACTTTAGACGTTCGTCAAACTTCCTCCTCTCGATACTTCAATTTATATTTTTTTTTTATCCAATCTGATTTAAAAAACTTGGAAAGTTCAGTGTAAGTGGGCCACTCTCGACCTCTTCTTTCCCTATCTCCCAACAGATGGCGCCTCTTGGCCTTAGGACTTCTTCTCTCGTGTCATTTGTTACGAGGATATCCTTGTCTTGAGCTCTCTCATTTCTCCCAGTTTTTTTCCTCGACTCCAGGAGCGCCGTCATTCATTACCGTCGAATATCACTCATTTCCCCATTACACGCTTCAAGTTATTATTTTCTTCATGTTTACACTATATAGTCTTCAGGGCATGGTGTCTTCCTTTCATAAATACTTCTTTCCTCGTGTTACTTCACTGTAACTTGAATCCCCTTTAACGTCTCGTCCCGACGATGCTTCAACGGAAGTGGAAATATTTCCTTATTGGAACAAACGATAGATTCGATTTTTCATTTGATTTGATTTACGTCCAGCAACTCTCCTCGGCCTCGGGCACTGGCTGAGGCTTTCTTGGCTACGTTACCCGTCACTATCGGTGTGTCTTCACCGTGGGCGTGAGTATTACCATTGTGGGCGTGAGTATTATCACTGTGGGCGTGAGTATTACCACTGTGGGCGTGAGTATTATCACTGCGGAGGTGAGTACCACCATTGTGGACGCATCACCACTGTCTACGTGTGAATCAGTATTGTCGGAGTGAATATTACCACTGTTGACGGCAATGCACATCACTCTGGCTTACGCCAGTTTCACGTTACACTGATGAAAAACCACACATTCCGGTCACTCGGCCCTCTTCACCTCATTGTAACTCTTCTACCTTCCCATTCTCTCTGTCGAAATAGATTTTTATATATAAAAAACACCAGATCAAGCTCTGCCATACACACCCTGCCACCATGAAGCCCTCTACCTCGTCCTTCACACATCATATACGTTCTATATATAATCCGATCCCCTATGTTTAGCGCCAACTGCTTTTCATATCTTAATGACCCCCCTTCAAAAAAAGGTTCTGCATTTTCTTTGATGATACAAGTAATCTTACGGTAGAGGCCCCCTACAACTGCAACGACAGCTTATATGAAGTAAATGATAGACCGAAGAGAAGCTATGAAATATGAGGCAGAGAGGGGAAAGGAATGAGATAAGGTGGAAAGAGGTGGTGTGAGAGGAGAGAGGTGAGAGTGCGAGAGGTGATAGAGGTGAGCGTGTGTGTGAAGTGAGGGGTGTAGAGAGGGTACGGGCAAGCACCGTCGTGATAGAGGGGGACACCGAAGAAGGATTTCCACTCTCTCTCTCTCTCTCTCTCTCTCTCTCTCTCTCTCTCTCTCTCTCTCTCTCTCTCTCTCTCTCTCTCTCTCTCTCTCTCTTTCTCTCTCTCTCTCTCTCTCTCTCTCTCTCTCTCTCTCTCTCTCTCTCTCTCTCTCTCTCTCTCTCTCTCTCTCTCTCTCTCTCGACAGTATATATATATATATATATATATATATATATATATATATATATATATATATATATATATATATATATATGTTGTCAAAACTGATATGCTAAGAAGGATGGTAGCTCGCGAAAATGTAGCGATGTTTCGTTTTCTATTCGTGGGTTCTAGGGTAGGTTAGGTTCGGGCAAGTTAGCACAACAGTTTAGTAACGAAGGGAACGGGCTCAAACCTCTGTGTGTATATTCTTAAGAGTTTTAGATTTTCCAGGCTTGACAGGGAAGCTCGATTCTTAACTTAGTTGTAGGGAACTTTCCATATATAATTATGACTGTAAAGGATTTCTTAAAATATAGTTACCGTTTATTTATTCCTAAAACCTTTTAGACAATCGGCTGGGAATAAAATACATTGTTAGATAATATAACAGTAAAGATATGTTGTTGTGGTCTGAAGCCATGTTCAGGAAAGAGGGTTATCTTGAGGTTATCTTGAGATGATTTCGGGGCTTTAGTGTCCCCGTGGCCCGGTCCTCGACCAGGCCTCCACCCCCAGGAAGCAGCCCGTGACAGCTGACTAACACCTAGGTACCTATATTACTGCTAGGTAACAGGGGCATAGGGTGAAAGAAAATCTGCCCATTGTTTCTCGCCGGCGCCTGGGATCGAACCCAGGACCACAGGATCACAAGTCCAGCGTGCTGTCCGCTCGGCCGACCGGCTCCCTAGTCGGGAGGGTTAGGGGGGCTAACCCCAACCCTCCAACGAAATTCCATTTTATATTTGGCAACGATGAATTTTGAACACACGGTGTCTCCTATTGTTTTACTGACGGTCGATTATTTTCTGATAATGGAACAATAAAATGTTAATAATTAGATGATTATTATGGTTTTGTCTTTAGAAGTAAATGTTTAGGGCGGATATTGAGGCTATTCCGACCTTCCCAATATGTGTTTTAGATAAGGCTTTATATGTTATCAAAGAAATAACATAATTTTTGTCTTTGTAAATATATTTTTTTAGCTGTAAGCCAGACCAAATATTAACAGCTTACACTGGATAACATGGATCCTGTAGTTCAGTGGTCTTCGTCCTAGGCTCACAACCGAAGACCCAAGGTTAAGTCTTATCGAGGCCTAAAGGGTAGGGGGGGTGGATGTGCTTCGATAAGCCTAAATACTAGTTTCCTATCCCCGCGAATAGGAATTATTAAATATGACAAAGAAAACGCGACGCTGACGAGGGGAAATAATCCTGATGAAGAAAACGTAATTCTGTGCAAGGTGATACTAAAAAAAACGGTGAAATCGACGTTGTTTTGGTGTCATAAATCGTGCGAGGGCTGCGCTGTGGATAATTAAATAATTAGCGGAGGTAATTATGAACGTGGCAACTGGTGGGCCTGCGTTATAGCAACCCCACCACCCCCCCATAACCCCCCATTCTCCCATTCCCTCTCTATCTCCCTTCTCATCCTATCCTGCATACCCTACCATCCCAGACTTCCCTCGTGAATCACCTCTGTCCTCCTTCCACCTCTATCTATCAACCCTTCCCCTTGCCAAAGTTCCTCTCCATGGGAGGAACATGCCTCTTCCCTCCTTCCATCCCAAATCTATCATCTATCAACCCTTCCCCTTGCCAAAGTTCCTCTCCATGGGAGGAACATGCCTCTTCCCTCCTTCCATCCCAAATCTATCAACCATCACAATTCCTCGCCACCTACGACGGACGACACGCGTCGCCTATCCGCAATCCCCCAGCGTGGTTCGCCCTATCCATTTAAATTGCGTGGTGGGGGACGGGGGGCTTGCAAGTGCTACATGCAGGATAATAGTACTATGTGTATGTTCTCTGGTGGGTCTATTTACCCACGTACACTGTGTGGGAACTGATAGTAAACAATACCACTAGGTGGGAGCCGCACCTGAACCAGAACACCCAGTGGGAACCACCACTGAACAAGAACACTAGGTGGGAGCTTCCAGTGAACAGGGACACTAGGTGAGAACTGTTTACACACTCATGGCGACACACCCAAACGCCTTAGAAAAGGTACAGAAACTTGTGGGCCAGAGACATCAGCGGTTTTGTCGTTTCTCTTCCCCTAACCCGCCGTCTCATACTCCCCTACCCACCTTTCCCCCTCCCATTTCTCTTTACCTTTACCTGACCTCTCTCATCTGATCCCTTAGTCCCCTTCCTCTTTACCTGATCTCTTCCTTCTCACCTGTTTCTTAAATCAACCGTCATCGTTTTCACCACCACCGTTTTCATATCACCATTATCTTAATTACTCCCGTTATTCCCTTCATCGTCACTATCATCACCACTGATATCGCTATTGTCATCACCACTATCACTAAAAATCGCCACCATCACCATGACAATCACATTCACCATCATCTCCATCACCAACACTCCCCTTCACTTTCATCCCATGAGTAAATCCAGGTGCTGGCATTCCTAAACACACACACACACACACACACACACACACACACACACACACACACACACACACACACACACACACACACACACACGCACACACACACATATATACCGTGAGGCAGAATCTGCGTGACAGGAAAGAAAATGGTGCCAGTTTAGGACACAGGGGGAGCTGAAGCTAACGACCCACGGGAATGAGCTGGTGCGCCATCTTGCCGGCAAAAAGAAAGTGAGAGCCATTGTTATCTGGACAAAGGCAGGCGTGGCGATGGTCCCGAGCCACGACCGGCGCCACTTACCGCCACACCACCGCCACACGCCGCCCACGCCTTCTCTTGTTTACTCGCCCCGTTGGGCAGGGCACACCCATTCTCCTCTTTATTGGGCGCGCTCGGCCGCCACGTTCCTCCACTCGATGGCTCGCCTGCTTCTCCTGATGGGTCAACTCTTTGAGGAGATGGGGGTGGTGGCGGAGTTCCTCTCCTGAGGTGATGGGTTAAACCCTCTTATCGTTAAATGGCGTCTTCTGTCCTGATTGGCCAGTTTCTGGGGTGGTGAAGGAAGCTCCGTGGATGTTGATTCAGCTGCTGGACCTCCTGGCATTATTCACCAGCTTCCAAGTAAATAAGTAATTATCAAAAGACGGCGTCAATTCTGGAAGTCTCTGTTGCACCGTCTCTACAGCTTCCAAGTAACTCCAGAAATGATTGGACAGTTCCTGCGTCGTTGGGGCAGTTACTGGATTGATGGGTCTTCACCTGGGTTTATGGACTGTTTGATGGGGTGATGAACAAGCCTTTTACAGTTCATGGACAGCTGTTGTAGTCAACGACTGAGGTCGTCTACCGGCCTTGTGGGTGTCGTGTTGACGCTGAGGCTTTTGTGTTGACGTGAAGACTTTTGTGTAAGTGGATGCTCGTGTATTGTGCTTCAACTGAAGTGGAGGCTTCTTACTTTGACTTGGAGTCTCGCATTGTTATGTTATAATGCGTTGACGTGAAAGCCCTTGTTTATTCTCAAAGTCTGTCGGACAGCTTATGCCATGCCTTTATTTGTGGCGTTACGCCCAACCACACGCATTGAAGACTGTATTGACGTGTTACCGAAAACACTTATGAATGGACAGCGTCATAAAAATAAAATCTGATCTCATATTGTCTTTTGTTTATGTAGTGCGGATGTTGATAATTCTGATTTGTGTTCACACCGCTAAGTAAGCTGTTTGCATGACACAGTCTGGATCATCCTGATGCTCTTGCCCCAGCAGAAGACGCAGTAGGGAAGCACTGCAGCAAACCAACGTGTTTTACACGCTCCCTGGGAGGGCGTCCCTGCAAGGGACGCCCTCCCAGAGGACGGGTGTGGTGAACAGGACGGTGTTCACCCTTCAAGGGTGTGAACAGGGCACCCCACGAGGCCAATTTGTTCCAGGGACCGAAATAGGATAACATACAAATTATATCAGATAACAACTAAAAAATCAGTCACAAGAATTTCTCTGCAATTGTGTCTATTAAATTTGCTTTATTGCTTATCTTTGACTCGCCCTATTTCCAGTACGTTGAGTATCTTTTGAGAGATAATTATGAGAAAAAAGTATGTTTTGGAAGCTTTGAATTACTTAAAAAATAACAAGGCAGTTCCAGGAGACTTCGACTGCCTTTAAGTATATAAATATAAGCTGGAGAATATTCAATCAAACACACAAGAAGAAACAAAACATACGCGATATGAAAACTGATTCAGATTTACGATGAAGACGGGAAGAATCTTTCTATCTGGGAGAGTACATAGCCTCCCGCACATCTTTACCACCAAGCACAGGTGATGGACTCATAGAGGCGTCCATTGACTCATCACCTCATCACCAACTGACTCATCATCACTTGCGGACGACAGCTCTCTGTCGTCCGTAAAAGAAAACCAGCTGCCTTCCTGCTTCTTTCGCCTACGAACTAAAAACCGGCTGCCTTCCTGCTTCTTTCGCCTACGAACTAAAAACCGGCTGCCTTCCTGCTTCTTTCGCCTACGAACTAAAAACCGGCTGCCTTCCTGCTTCTTTCGCCTACGAACTAAAAACCGGCTGCCTTTCCGTAGGAGGCATATTTTTGCTTTCTGTTTCGTCTCGAATTCATTCACAGTTGTAACAACTGTATAAATATAGGCACCCACTTGGGCTGGACGGTAGGGCGACGGTCTCGCTACATGCAAGTCGGCGTTAAGTCTCCGACCATCCAAGTGGTTGGGCACCATTCCTTTCCCCCGTCTCAGCTCAAATCCTTATCTTGACCCCCCTTCCAAGTGCTATATAGTCGTAATGGCTTGGCAATTCTCTTCCCTTCTGTTGTTCTGCTAACACACAGTTTTAACTAATGAGTATGACCTACTCTTAACTATTAGTACACATTCATACGGAGAGGCGGGTAATTGCAATGCAAAAAGTCATCAAACCCTCTTAAGAAATCTGAGAATGTTTTCCGAGCGGGGAGTCGGACGTAAGGCAGTGTGGAGGTGGACTGGGCCGGGGTTCCCAGACACACATCATGCAGCAAACAACCAGAAGGGACGTGCCTATGTGCAGGCAACAGCAACGAGGAAGTTACCGCGCCAACACCACCGGCAGTCTTCCACTAGTTAAATATGTAGTGGGAACACCCGCTACTCGCCAAGCCACGGAGCCACGAACTAGGTCGTTCACACTTCTAACTTTCACAACATTTGGTCGTGGGGATGACTGGTAGGTATGAGGTGAGATGGTGGTGGCGGAGGACTGACTCCTGCTGCTCACCTGAGCGTCCTGGGGAGAGGGAGAGGAACACAACTGTCTCCTGGGGAGAAGAACACAATAAAACGATAACAGTGCCAGTGAAGCTGAAACTGCGAGGCCAGATGGTTCAGAGGTTCAGAGTCACACTCAGCGCCTACCACCTGGCCCGACTGAGTTGCAAGTGTTGAAAATTGCTCTTAAATGTAAAATGTTAAGAGCTTAAGGCGCTAATAAAATGTGCCTTAAAAAGTGAAGCTGTTCCATCAGCAGGTTCACCTTTTATTGTTATTTTGAATGTCTACTTACCTGTATGCGCTTACAGTATGGACTTCAGCTCCGGGATCCCCACCTCTCAACCGACTATTGGAATGGCTTTTTCTGCTGCTCTTAGCTTTGAAATTTGCTACTCTGTCAACTCCTTTTAGAATCTTGTATGCCATTATCATGTCACCTCATATTTGTCCTCTCCACTGTGATGAGGGTCAGTTCCATCAGGTTTTCCTTGCAGCTCAAGCCGTTAATCTATGGAACGAGACTTATTACATCAAAAGTCGTGGCGCAATTGACTAAGGCGCGTCTGGGATTATCCCGGACGTAGGTTCGAATCCTCATCACGGCCCTTGTGGATTTGTTTATAAAGGGTCCTGACAGCTGAGTGGATAGCGAGTCGGATTCGCAGTCCTGAGGTTCTGGGTTCGACCTCCGGCGGAGGCGGAAACAAATGAGCAGAGTTTCTTTCACCCTGATGCGTCTGTTCACCTAGCAGTAAAGAGGTACCTGGGAATTAGATGCTGCTACGGTCTGCTTCATGGGGGGTGTATGTAACAAAATGGAGGCCTGGTCAAGGACCGGGCTGCGGGGACGCTAAGCCCCGAAATCATCTCAAGATAACCTCAAGATAACATAACTCTGGGCCTCTTCTAAGTCTGACTTGTCCTTTTTCAAACGAGGGTTCCATGCCTGTCTGCATATTAAAGAGTAGGCCTCAAATAGGCTGTGTATTTACCCGGAAGGGCCCTTTTCTGAAGGATATACGGAAGGTGCCTAGTTTGGCCTATGCTGCGAGCGTTATTCTGCTAATATATACTTCTGGCATTAGATTTCTAGTTATGCCTACTCCCAAGTTTTCTAGTTATGCCTACTCCCAAGTTCGTCTCTTTTTCCCATGCATTCATCACTACCCTGCAGGTCTTCTCACTCCTATTCCAATCGTCATAATTTTGCATATATCTGGGTTATATTCTAGATACCATTTTTCACCCCCCTTCTGAAGTGTATTCAAATCCGGGTTTTCTTCGCAATGCAGTCTCACTCTGTCCTGTCTCCTCTCATTAGTTTTGCGTTTTTTTATAAACCTTAATGAAGGAGCCAATTTCCTTTGTGAGATCGTGTGTGTCTGTGTGTGTGTGTGTGAGAGAGAGAGAGAGAGAGAGAGAGAGAGAGAGAGAGAGAGAGAGAGAGAGAGAGAGAGAGAGAGAGAGAATATGTGTGTGTGTGTGTGTGTGTGTGTGTGTGTGTGTGTGTGTCTTTGTGGAATATGTACTGATATAGATATAATTTCGCTCCACGCGTAAGTCCATCTACTTGAGAACTAAACCACACACCAGAAGATGTGGAGACGACGACGTTTCGGTCCGTCCTGGTCTATTTCCATATCGAATGTGCCAACTTCATCATGGCAGACCGAAACGTCGTCGCCTCCCCATCTTCTGGTGCATGGTTTAGTTCTCATATCTTCAAGTCACGTTATCGTGACTCATCGTCTCCATCTACTTGGTGTGGCCAGTACAAAGACAGTCTCGCTTTCTACAGAGTCAGTGTTCGATCCCCGTGTGCCCAAGTGGTTGAGCACTCTTCCCTTCACTCCATCCATGTTTCCCAGTTCCTTGTCCTTTTATGCCATCCTTCCAAGTGCCATATTATCATAATAGCTGAACTCCATATGATAATTAATTTGACAATTAATTTAATTGATAATTAATTAACTTAACTCACACCAAGATAAAATTATCGAAGATGCAGAGAACAAGTCACAACAACTTGGCTGAAGTATGTTGACCAGACCACACACTAGAAGTTGAAGGGACGACGACGTTTCGGTCCGTCCTGGACCATTCTCAAATCGACTTGAGAATGGTCCAGGACGGACCGAAACGTCGTCGTCCCTTCAACTTCTAGTGTGTGGTCTAGTCAACAACATGTGAAATGAAATGAAAATGACAATGTTTCTATCCATCTTGGAACATGAGAGGGCTTGATAAGAGTTTAAGACGGGCCAAGACATTGTCACTTTGCTTTCATATGTCCAGGTTGGGTTGTTTATGGCAGTTGCTTTACCTGAAAGGGCGCCTGATGTTCTGTGCACTCTTTAAGGCCTCGTCATCTTCAATCACGTGCTCCTGAAAATCACATGAAGTAAGCCCATGACATCACCCAAACCAGGGTGATGTCATGGGCGTCATTTGGGTGATGTCATGATATCACCTTAACCGTCCAAGTGGTTGGAAACCATTCCTTTCCCCCGCCCTATCCCAGATCTTTATCCTGACCCTTTCCCCCAATGCTACATAGTCCTAATAGCCTGGTGCTTTCACCTGATCGTTCCCTTTTCCTCTCCTGGTGAATACAAGGGGCGAGGAACTGTCCTGGTGATCAGGAGACACAAGCGGTTGTCCTGGTGACCAGGAGACACAAGCGGTTGTCCTGGTGATCAGGAGACACAGGCGGTTGTCCTGGTGACCAGGAGACACAAGCGGTTGTCCTGGTGACCAAGAGACACAAGCGGTTGTCCTGGTGACCAGGAGATACAGGCGGTTGTCCTGGTGACCAGGAGACACAAGCGGTTGTCCTGGTCACCAGGAGACACAGGCGGTTGTCCTGGTCACCAGGAGACACAGGCGGTTGTCCTGGTGACCAGGAAGCGAAGTCAGAGTAGGCACACCTTACCATCCGGCCCTGAGCACCACACACTGGTACAGGCACCAGGTACGAGGCGCCAGGCACCAGGCCACCAGGCGCCAGGCACCAGGTACCAGGCCACCATGCACCAGGTACGAGGCGCCAGGCACCAGGCACCAGGCCACCAGGCGCCAGGCACCAGGCCACCAGGTACCAGGCGCCAGGCACCAGGCACCAGGCACCAGGCACCAGGCCACCAGGCGCCTGGCACCAATCACCAGGCACCAGGCGCCAGGCACCAGGCACCAGGCACCAGACCACCAGGCGCCAGGCACCAGGCACCAGGCCACCATACACCAGGTACCAGGCGCCAGGCACCAGGCCACCAGGCACCAGGCCACAAGGCGCCAGGCACCAGACACCAGGCCACCAGGCCACCAGGCCACCAGGCACCAGGCACCAGGCACCAGGCACCAGGCACCAGGCCACCAAGCACCAAGCACCAGGCACCAGGCCACCAGGCCACCAAGCACCAAGCACCAGGCACCAGGCCACCAGACGCCAGGCACCAGGCACCAGGCCACCAAGCACCAGGCACCAGGCACCAGGCACCAGGCACCAGGCCACCAGGCACCAGGCACCAGGCCACCAGGCCACCAGACGCCAGGCACTAGGCCACCATGCACCAGGCAACCAGGCGCCAAGCACCAGGCCACCAGGCACCAGGCACCAGGTCACCAAGCACCAGGCACCAGGCACCAGGCACCAGGCCACCAGGCACCAGGCACCAGGCCACCAGGCACCAGGCCACCAGACGCCAGGCACCAGGCGCCAGGCAACAGGCCACCATGCACCAGGCAACCAGGCGCCAGGCACAAGGCACCAGGCACCAGGCACCAGGCCACCAGGCCACCAGGCCTCCAGGCACCAGGCCACCAGGCACCAGGCACCAGGCACCAGGCCACCATGCACCAGGCACCAGGCACCAGGCCACCAGGCGCCAGGCACCAGGCACCAGGCACCAGGCACCAATCCACCAGGCACCAGGCGCCAGGCACCAGGCCACCAAGCACCAGGCACCAGGCACCAGGCACCAGGCAGCAGGCACCAGGCCACCAAGCACCAGGCACCAGGCACCAGGCACCAAGCCACCAGGCACCAGGCACCAGGCCATCAAGCACCAGGCACCAGGCCACCAAGCACCAGGCACCAGGCACCAGGCACCAGGCCACTAGGCACCAGGCACCAGGCACCAGGCACCAGGCACCAAGCCACCAGGCACCAGGCACCAGCCACCAGGCACCAGGCACCAGGCACCAGGCCACCACCGCAGCCGTCGTCACCTCACACTGGTCGAGTTATGACATAATCATGACGTTGTTCGCCCGGCAACTCGCAGCTTTTAATCTCGTTTTATGAATGGAAAGATTATCACAATTTTTTTTATCACGGGAGATTTTTGAAAGTCTGCTTTGAATTGGTGGTTTGAGGCAATGGAAGGAGGGGGAAGGGAGGTGGAGGGGGGGGGAAGGAGTAGGGGTTTGGAGGAGAGGGGTTGGAGGTGGGGGCAACTGCGTTAGACGGTGAACATAGCATTAGCAAGGTGTGAACGTGATAGGATCCATTATCCTGCCTTCTGCCTCCCCCCCCCCCCTTCCCTAACCGGCTTCCCCTACCCCCTATAGCCCTCTCCCCCACAGCCAACACACACTGCGAAAATACTGAAGAAGACGGGTTCTAGATATATTACATTTTTTGTTATTAATAGAGATTTAGGGCTTCTGTGTGTGTGTGTGTGTGTGTGTGTGTGCGTGTGTGTGTGTGTGTGTGTGTGTGTGTGTGTGTGTGTGTGTGTGTGTGTGTGTGTGTGTGTGTGTGTGTGTGTGTGCGTGTGTGTGTGCGTGTGTGCCACCTGGTTGTGCTTGCCGAGTCGAGCATCTGCTCTTGTGCATCGCTTCTTGACTATCACTAGTTCAATGCACTGACTCATTTTCCTCGATTGTCTTGTTATATTTATCTTTACAACCATGTATCGAATTGGCATTGGCAACATCCTCATCTAATCCGTTCCAATTATTTACGACTCTGTGCCTAAAAATGTTCTTTGGAACATCTCTTTGACTCATCTGTGACTTCCAGTTTCCAATTATGACCTCTCTACTGTTCCTTAATTTGAACATTGCTTCTATACCTACTTATACGTTAATAACTTATACGTCGTTATCATGTCTGCCCTACTCTTTCTGTCCTCCAGTGTTGTGAAGTCCATTTTCCTCTTTCTTTATAGCTCGAACCCTAAGCTCAGGAACGAGCCTTGTTGAATATATTTTTTGGACTTTACAAGTTTTATTTTGTATTACGTTATGGAGAGAGTACATGCCGGTGCAGCATATTCCATAATATGTCTCACAAAGGGTGTATACGACCCCCAGAAGGGATGTGTCCACGGGGAGCCGGTGGCTGAGCGGACAGCACACTGGACGCGTGATCCTGTGGTCCCGGGTTCGATCCCGGGCGCCGGCGAGAAACAATTGGCAGAGTTTCTTTCATACTGATGCCTCTGTTACCTAGCAGTAAATAGGTACGTGGGAGTTATTCAGCTGTCACGGGCTGCTTCCTGGGGGTGGAGGCCTGGTCGAGGGCCGGGCCGCGGGGACACTAAGCCCCGAAATCATCCCAAATAACCTCAAGATAACGGTCTTCTGTTGATGTATTCCTCTAGTGTTAGTTCTCGAGTTATGTCCACTCAGTCTTTCCCAACCACTTGGGCTGGACGGTAGCGCGACGGTCTCGCTTCATGCAGGTCGGCGTTCAATCCCCGACCGTCCAAGTGGTTGGGCACCATTTATTTCCCCCGTCCTATCCCAGATCCTTATCCTGACTCCCTTCCAAGTGATGTATAATTGTAACGGCTTGGCGCTTTCTCCTGATAATTCCCTCCCCTTAGTCTTTTTCTCTTTTTCTGCAGATAGAAGTGGCATTTCTTTCATACTGTACTGCATTTGAGGTCTTCTTTCTTCAATTTCTATCTTTATAACCCTGCATTTGTCAGGGTTAAACTCTAGTAGCTATATTTCAGACTATCTCTGGAAATTGTCAAGTTAATCTTATAATGTATTGAAGTTCTCATCAGTTCTGATTCGACTAATTTTCTCAGCAGCGTCAGCAAACATTGACAATATTATCGGAAATATAAAAATTTTCACACAATGTTAGTTTATGAAATTAAATCCTTTTTTAGATGTTTTTTTAAACTAACTTAGAAACCTGAGCTGACCTAAAATGCCGATTATTTATAAATATAATTATATGTTATAATTATTAGAAGCGAACTAATTTCGAAATAATTATTTGAAAATCTGCAAAACCATTATTCCAGTTAGGCAAAAGAATCTTGTTTACTAGACCAAGTAGTGTCGGTCTGGCTATTAGGTTCGACATATTTGTTTACAGGAGAGAGTGTTTGCATGTACAGGAGAGAGTGTTTGCATGCCTCTTTGTCCAAGGTACGCCAGATGTTTTGGGCTAGCCTCACTAAATGATGCCTTTTTTTCACTCCAGGTCACCCAGAGAAAGATTAAAAACTTTTACAATCATTGTTTTCTATAAGTAGTCATGCTCACCAGTCTTGGATTTGATATAGGATGGGTGACACCTAATGCAACAGCTTAGCCTACTATCTTCTTCAAGACAGTGTTTCTCTTCCTAAGGACCTCGTTGCTGGCTGGAACAACTTGACAATAATCCTTGACTCAAATTGCAAGGAGAATATGAAAGACTCTAATGACACACTTAGGATTTTTTTGCTGTTGAGAATATGCCAGAGCTTGAGGCGCTCTCGGGAATACAAGTTCCTATGACGCACTTACCAAGACAATGATAGATTTAGAAGAAATGGAAAATGAAATAACAAATGCATAAAGGACAGGTATGAAGGAAACATGAGAAATCACGCCAGAGAGCTGATAGAGCGTGAGAGGGAGATGACAGAGCATGACATTAAGGTGGCAGAGCATAACAGGGAGAAGGCAGAGCATAACAGGAAGACGGCAGAGCATAACAGGAAGACGGCAGAGCATGATAGCAATATAGCAGAGGACGACAGGAATGGTTCACCCCACACTGGATGAACTGTGTCTGAATCGTGTAGAAGATTCAGAAAGATTCAGCAGAAAGGGTCTACACAAGCCCTTAGCATGGGGGTAGGTAGAGATATGGGGTGTTGATAAACAATGAAGAGACGTTGAGAATGGGGGAGAATGCAATAAGGATATGTACAAATGGGAGGGATGTGACGGGTACTGAAGCCATGGGGAGGCAGATAGAGAGAATAAGAATGTAGAAGGGAGGAATAGGGGGGTGAGAAAAGAGACGTATACGGGGGTGTAGAGAAAGCATTAGAGTAAGGAGGAGTAAGGATGGCTAGGGTGAACCGATGTCATGCGAAGGGGGGAGAGAATGGGAGAGTGAGGGGTGAGGGGGGGGAATGCAGAAGCCACGGGGATGGGGGGGATAGGGTGTTGAATCGGCTTTCATGTGTAGTGAATGAATACAGATAGACAGATCAAAAGAATTTATGTAAGGGCGATGGAAGAGAAAGGGGGGAAGGGGGGGAGGAGCGATGTAAGGGGGGGGGGTTGAAGAGAGGGGGGAGGTGGGGAGGGGTTTGTGAGGGGGAGGGGGAGGTGGATGGTAGCAGAATTCAGGTGGGAGAGTGAGTTAAAGGAAGGGAAGAGAAAGGCATGGTTGTAGTTATGGGAGGCGTTATGCTGCGTGGGGCTGTGTTGAGTTATGCTGTGTGTGTCAGTAGAGAGTTCTAATATGGGGGTTAGTGTTGGGTTATGCTGTGTGTGTCAGTAGAGAGTTCTAATATGGGGGTTAGTGTTGGGTTATGCTGTGTGTGTCAGTAGAGAGTTCTAATATGGGGGTTAGTGTTGGGTTACGCTGTGTGTGTCAGTAGAGAGTTCTAATATGGGGGTTAGTGTTGAGTTATGCTGTGTGTGTCAGTAGAGAGTTCTAATATGGGGGTTAGTGTTGGGTTATGCTGTGGTGGGGGTCAGTGTTCATACAGTCAAGGTCAATGTAATTAGTTTATGAACGACTTAGTTTTAATAGCTAAATTTCCGTTCTCAGTTATACACAAGCATATGTATGTACACCCGCGCGCAAGCATGTATTACAAAATACATATTTTTCAAGTAAATGAAATTTATATACCAATCAACACTCTTAGAATCCGCCGGCGTGCTCTCATTCACACTCGTTTGCTAAGCAGAGTACAAGCCAACCAAGCCACCGAAACGTCAACCAAAGCGTCTAAACGCCAACCAAAGCGTCTAAACGTCATCCAAAGCGTCTAAACGCCAACCAAAGCGTCTAAACGCCAACCAAAGCGTCTAAACGCCAACCAAAGCGTCTAAACGTCAACCAAAGCGTCTAAACGCCAACCAAAGCGTCTAAACGTCAACCAAAGCGTCTAAACGCCAACCAAAGCGTCTAAACGCCAACCAAAGCGTCTAAACGCCAACCAAGCCATATCCACCTTCCCCTGGATGACCAAACACACGATCACGCTCAACCTGAGATGAGGGTTCGTTCAGCCCGTTCTCGCGAGCGTTCCCAACGTCAAGAAACTGTCGTACTTAAGTCCCCCCTATCCTAACCAACCAGAGGAACCACGAACAGAAAACGGGACGATATGCCAATTTCGCAACCCGCTGCCGTTTTCTAGTACGCTAGTCTTTGGCCTTGGGTAAAGTATAGGGCAAAATGCGACGTGCTATTAGGAGGACGGGTTGGTTCATTAGGGAGGGGGGACGTGTGTAAAGGGAAGAGGGTGGGTAGCACGTTAGGAGGAAGGGAAGAGGGGCAGTAGGCCCCTCTTCCTACTCTTCCTACTTCCTACTTCGAAAGAGGGAGACGGGGAGAGGGTGGGGTCTGTCAGTATGGAGCATGAATAGGGGAGGTGTAGGGGTATAGGGCTAATGTGTATTGTAAAGGGGGAATCAGGAGAGGGGGATTCATTGTAAAGGGAGATAGAGGGGGGTGGCTGATGGGAGGGAAGCAGTGTAACGAGGATATGGAGGGACTGAGGAACGAGGACCAGTGTAGAGAAGTGAGCGATGGGGGGATGAGCGGAGGGTCCGGTGTTACGAGGAGAGGGAGAGGGGGTAGAATGAGGGGAAGGGAACAGCGATAGGGGGAAGAGGAGTGAGGGGGGGGGGTGGCAGGAACGTTATCTGCCCTGCCTACTTTTTAGCGTTTAGAACTTGGTAAAGTTCTCTCTGTCGGTGGTATTAGATAAAGCTTCTGAACTGGCGGTTAAATCCCGCGTTTTTCCCCCCCTCCCCAGGGGCCTCCATTTCTTTTCAGTTCTTCCAGGATTGTGAAGGATTACGCCAATTTGAATAGCTAGTCTTTCAGGGCGGACTTCCTGGGTGGAGGAGGGTGAAGAGGGTGGAGGGGGGGAGAGAATCTGAGTTGAGGGGGGGAGGGGAGAGAAGGGAGTAAAAAATCGCTCTATTCACGTACCGCTGATAGAATAAGCGCTGCTTAGGAGGCTATGTTGTGGGTTCCTTGCTGGTTTCCCACGACCTGGCTCCATGTTTGTCCTGCTGAGTCCCCTGCTGAACACCACCTCTTCTTCCTGGAGGGGGTGAAGTAGGTGGCAGGAGGAGGGGTGGAGAAGGAGGGAAAGCAATCGTGTTACTCTCCACGTCTTTAGCGGACAGACAGACAGGCAGACAGACTAAGATATTAAGCGAAGGCTGCTGTATTTTGGGAGAGGGAGGATTCCTCCTCATCCGACTTAACATATTGATGATGATTATAGCTCAGGACGTGTCAGCGAGCGGCCCGGCCGGGTCTCGAATTAACCTGGCCGGGTTGAGGACAGGTCCAGTCGGATAAGAACATGACGCAGCCCACTCAGTCGGAACAGCATTGCCTGGTCATGAGGACTCAACCGGACAGGTCATCTAGAAATCCGGTTGGGTCAAAGAGCCTCCTCATACCGGGCTGGGCGTGGCCCAAATAATCTAATTACTCCCTCTACACTATTACAAAGAGACCGAGTCTCTCCTGCGGTGGTGGACCTGTGTCACAAATTATAAACATTTAATAATTATGAGGGGTATTTCTTTTACTGGCATTTAAGAATTTTAGTGTTATTTAGTTGGGCGTGTGTGTGTGTACTTACCTAGTTGTGCTTGCGAGGGTTGAGCTTTGGTCCCGCCTCTCAACTGTCAATCAACTAATGTACAGGCTCTTGACCCTATTGGGCTCTATCATATCTACACTTGAAACTGTGTATGGAGTCAGCCTCCACCACATTACTGCCTAATGCATTCCATCTGTTAACTACTCTGACACTGAGTAGTTAACAATAGATGTGTGTGTGTATATATGTGTGTGTGTGTGTGTTTGTGTGTGTGTGTGTGTGTGTGTGTGTGTGTGTGTGTGTGTGTGTGTGTGTGTGTGTGTGTGTGTGTGTGTGTGTGTGTGTGTGTGTGTTTTCCGGCGCAAAAGAGAAAATGGTGCAGAGTATCGGCCTGAGCTCGTCCCATTTAAACACTCCAATCTTCTTACTTCAGCTTGAGAAAAAACGAAAGAGCTTCTTGTCTTTTTACTTAAACAGCCGGAAGTTTTAATATCATTTGCTTTCAAAAAGCCGATTAACTCTCCTCCCTCCTCCTCCTCCTCCACCTACTCCTCCTCCTCCTACTCCTCCTCCCGCCCAGTACCACACCCTCCCCCCCCCCCTATATTCTCCTCATCTACCCTTCCTTCCCCCCTCTTCCCTTCGTCCCTGTTCACTTCCTATCTCTTACACTCTCTCTCTCTCTCTCTCTCTCTCTCTCTCTCTCTCTCTCTCTCTCTCTCTCTCTCTCTCTCTCTCTCTCTCTCTCTCTCTCTCTCTCTCTCTGTCTCTCTCTCTCTCTCTCCCTCGCTCTCTCTCTCTCTCTCCCTCTCTCTCTCTCTCTCTCTCTCTCTCTCTCTCTCTCTCTCTCTCTCTCTCTCTCTCTCTCTCTCTCTCTCTCGCTCTCTCTCTCTCTCTCTCTCTCTCTCTCTCTCTCTCTCTCTCTCTCTCTCTCTCTCTCTCTCTCTCTCTCTCTCTCTCCCTCTCTCGCTCTCTTTCTAACATAAACTCTTTTGTAATATGCAGAAACATTTGAATATCCCATTTCCATCTCCACCCCACCACCTCCAACTGCCACCCGTCATAAAATATGCTCCACACCACTCCATTTTCTGCCACTACTTCCCCCACACATACAAACATCCTTCTAACGATTCAGAATTACTCTGAACCACCTTAACGGGCTGCTTCTTTTCTTCCTATTTCTCACTTCACCCCTTACTCAGAAGTCTTTGTTGACATCTCTCTGACTTGTGCTCATGATTGACATCTCTCTGACTTGTGCTCACGAATGACATCTTTCTCCCCTCGTTCTTATCTTACTAACTTTGAAGATGGCTTGTTATCTTTGATCAGTTTTCCTGAGACTCTGTTGATGATATCATGTGTTGTAATTTTCTAGTTCGTGTGTGTGTGTTTATCTAGATTTATTTACCTAGTTGTGTCTGAAGGTTGAGTGAGAGAGAGATCTAGCTCAAGAGACCCACCTCATAACTGGTTTACATGGTGCATTTATTCTTCCCAAGTTCCATTATTTGGTCATACGTGCTCTAGAAATTGTGAACAGTGGGGACTTCCACCATCTGGGGTATACATAAGCTCATTCCCATTGTTTAAGCTCATTCCATTTATTTGCCACTCTTACTACAAATGAGTACTCTAGGATGTCTTCACAAAGGAGCAAGAAGTCCTGAAGCAAAAAAAGTGGTGAAAACCGAGCAACTTTTGAAAATTTTGAAATTACCAGAGATGAGGTCATTAGTCATCTGCTGGTGCTAGATGCAACAAAGGCTGTTGGACCTGACAGAATCCCATCAAGTATACGAAAAGAGAGTGACGAAGTACAATATATGCCACTCTCTCTATGGTGTATAATAGGTCACTAGGAACAGGAGACCTACAGAAGGTTACATTATGTTACCATAATCCCAATGTATAAAAAGGGAGACAGGCAGGAGGCACTGCACTACAGGTCTGTGTACCAAACTTGTACAACATTCAAAGTGATGGAGAAGTTCGTGAGGAAAAAGTTAGTAGCACATCTGAAGAGAAGAGGCTTCCTAACACACCACTAACATGAGTTCAAGGATAATTACTCGTTTCACATAGTTAATAAAATTTTATAACCATTCAACAAAAATTAGGCAAGCAAGAAAAAGATGGGCAGACTGCATTTTCTTTGCCTGTCTAAAAGCCTTTGATACAGTAACCCCATAAGAGGCACGTGCATGACTTGGAGAAACAAGCAGAAGTAACGGGTAAGGTGCTCCTCTGAATTAAGGAGTATCTATGAAACAGAAAATAGCGAGTTACCGAGAAAGGAGAAAGACCTCAGAATGGAGAGATGTTATTATCTGAGTCCGTAAAGGGTTCTATACTAGGACCTGTTCTGTTTCTGATTTAAATTAGCAGATCTTCCAGAGAAAATAGATTCATTCCTCTCAATGTTTGTCGAGGCTGATAAAATTATGGGTAGTGAGAAAATCCATAGGAACCGTGATGAGGATTCGAACTTATGCGCTGGGTATTCCCAAAAGCACGGTCTAAACGATTACGCCACAACATGGTAAAAGAACTGCAACCTGGGGCACTACTGCACCCTCTTGGATTCCCGAGGCTTCCATTGAAGTCGAACCAGGGTTTCACACAACCCCCCCATGCACATGAGGAAATTATCAATGAGAGTGTGTACTCACTTAGTTGTACTGACCTAGTTGTGCTTGCGGGGGTTGAAATCTGGCTCTTTGGTCCCATCTCTCAACTGTCAATCAATTGGTGTACAGATTCCTGAGCCGACTGGGCTCTATCATATCTACATTTAAAACTGTGTATGGAGTCAGCCTCCACCAGCTGTGTGTGTGTGTGTGTGTGTGTGTTTGTGTGTGTGTTTGTGTGTGTGTTTGTGTGTGTGTGTGTGTGTGTGTGTGTGTGTGTGTGTGTGTGTGTGTGTGTATGTGTGTGTGTGTGTGTGTGTGTGTGTGTGTGTGTGTGTGTGTGTGTGTGCGGACGCCTAAGTGTGCGCGCGTGTGTCTGTAAGCAGAAATGCTGAGAGGAAAAATAGATTATATATTTAATAGAAAATATTACAAGAGAATATTAGCAGAAGCTGTAAATACAATTATTTGTTGAAACATAAGGCACTGCTCGTCCACCAGATGTATGGTAAACAAGTGACATCCACTGAAAGAGGAAGTCGTGGAAGCCACCTCCATTCATAACATCAAGAGCAAATGTAACATAAAAGAGTTAACTCTCGCTGAAAAGTAATCACTGGTAGGTAATCACATCTACAAAAGTTTTCTCAGAGATTTTCTTATCTTGAGAGATTTTTCTGCCTTTAGCTATTGGTTTCTGAATACAAGCCAATCTTTCTGAACAGTCTTCACTCTACTTACCATTTCTAAGGTCATTTAGGCTTCAAATCAAAATCTTGTCGACGAAGACCTGCTGTGAAGTCAGACTCATAGAATGGGACTAGACAATTCCTCTCGTTACATATTATTTATCAATTACCAAAATATATACAAAAAATGACCCTGACTTGAGTGCAATTCCCTGTTATCAGGGAACACTCCTTGTTACTCTTTGTGAAGGCTAGCTATGTGATAGAAAATATCTCAATCTCTCGAGATAGCTCAGCTGTGGAATGTGAGGGGAGGGAACCAATGCTTGAGATCACCTCAGAGAGTATGTCTCAGAATCTTAGTCGAAAGACAGAGGTTCACCGGCACTGTGGCGGATGCTCACCTTCGTCTTGAGAATGGAAAATGAAGCATTATCTCCGGTTGGTATTTTTCCTTCTCTCCTGAACATTTCAGGAGCGTCAAGGACGCGTTGGAGCTCTGAGAGCCAGTGCTCTACACACTAGTTCTGAGAGCCAGCGCTCTACACACTAGCTCTGAGAGCCAGCGCTCTACACACTAGCTCTGAGAGCCAGCGCTCTACACACTAGCTCATCATCTTTATTACTCAAACCTCAACTCGTTACCTTGAGCCCAGTGCCACTACGCACTCCATTTCACTCGGCATCTTAATTAATCTAAAGACAAGAATCATCATTTTATTGTATTTAAATCCCGAGTAAGGCCTATCCATTACGTGTCATTCTTGTTTACAAGTCTCAGCAACACACACAAGTTACGCTACACTCATATTCATTATGAATGCAAGACATACACTGTCCCTATGCAACTCCTATCCAGTCTTTGATCCCAATAAAGTCCTGTACCCTTATCAAGTCCCGGATCATTATCAAGTCTTGGACCGTTGTGCAGACTGCTCTCTCGATTTGCCTTTCCGTAAAATATGCAACTGTTTTACCTAATGAGAAACTTACGAAGCTAAGCAACCCACCTAACCTATCGAGGGCAATGCACAGGAAACGTCAGAATTATGGTGCTTTAATTTTCAATATTACATCTCATTATTAATGTATTTAATGCTCTATTGCGTAAATAGAAATTCGATGTATTAGATGAGACGCCTGTGGCGGGTGAACCTTCAACGGCTTCTCTTCCGTTCTCCATATTCCACCCTTCAGAAATATGCATTTTTTTTTATCCCAGGTGCGTCTGCCTCCCGCCAAATATGGAGTAAGCGTCGTGTCACCAACTGTCTCATATTTAAAAATTTTGCACCAGCGAACACTGCAACAGCGCTCAATGCGATTTTCATTTTGTCATTCACGCCTCGGTGTTTCATGGTAGATTTTGAAAGTGCTGATGATCCCTATTACGCGTCTGTGTACAGCATTCTGTGTACCATGTCTTTTTTTCATCTTTTTTTTCCCCGTGGGGGGAGGGGAAGGGGGGGGGAGGGTATCAGATTGGGGTCGCAATGTTTAACTCGTGGAAGAAAGTCTTCGTAATATTACGCCCTTTTTTCAAATCATTTCATCTTTTCCAACGGCTGTAAATTGATCTTCACGCTTCTGCTGTCGGGAATTAGATTTATTTCATATATTTTCACTCTCCTGATTTATAAAACCGTATAACATTTATGTAACCGAAGATGTCATGCCAGACATTTTTTTCTGGAATATTCATGCGCGGGCCTTAAACCTCTGGCTGGGCCATTATGTTAATGTAGCCAGATGTTCTGTTCCTATTATATTTTCACGATGGGAAGTGATTGAAATCGTTCATAATTTATGAATTTTAATATTTTTCATAACATAATTTTTAGAGAAACTCTTAACTGACTTATTTGTCTAACGTATTCCAAGCCTTTAGATACATGGGATTAATATAATTAGAAACATTATTACTCAACACTTTAGTTTGCAAAGAGTGTCTTGTGGTGTTAGTAACATTCGTAGACCTACCAGGAGCACACAAATAATTTGTTTCAGGTCAATGCTACAGACTCCCGTTACTTTAATGCAAAACAGTCGTGTTGTCTTCGTTGGTTCTCTCTAACAAAGTGGACCGCTTCAGAACTTACTTTATTTTAATGATTCCAATTTCCCATGCTTTTAGGGTAGCCAAAATCACCCTCAAAGCTTTATTTTATATTTTGTATTAATTTTGTACTCATATCATATCTCCCTCACCTTGTCCAAGTGCTCTATGGTGGCGTTGACTTAGCGCCTTCTCCTCATAACTACCTTACCTTACCTTGCCTGGTTGTTCTTCTAGTTCAAAAGCAGCAATGAAGTTAAATTAATTAATTAAGTACAACGCGTAGTAATCTGCTAAGAATTTAAAAACAATTTTTTTAATATCAAAGGTTTTGTAGTTATTGACTAAAAGAATGAAGGTCAAGTTTTTCCATGAAATTGAAAGATTCTGATTATTTCTTTTGTTTTGGGGGGGGGGGAGATAACGAGAACACATTCAAGGCCTCTGGCTACAAGATAATTAATTAGAGCTTGATGTCATCCTTGGATATTTGAAGCCTTAATTCGTGAATCGAAACTGAAAATGTTTACCTATACTTGTTCGATGAAGTCTACGGACCGATCCAGCCACATTTCACTATGTGTTACCTCAGATATAAAAATTCCTAATAAGTTTTTTAGATAAACGGGGTTCAAGAACACTTTCGCTTTAGACCTTAATATCTGACTCGCAGGATACTGATGACTTCAGTTCAACAAGGGACTGATGACTGGCCCGGCAAGTGACTCAATGCATGAGTGTGATCCACTGCAGTGACAGGGCTCTCTTCTGATAGGAAAGAGGGTGTTAGCATCTCTTGTTTACGTTGGACTTCAACGCAGACGAGGTCAGGCAGTCTCTTATTTTGTACTATAATTTCTTTTTTGATTGCCATCCAGAGGCGCTCGTTGAGCTCGCTGACGGTACTGGGAAATGGAATGATTGTTGACAATGTAATGGCAGGAGCGCGCAGGGATGCTCGTGTTGGAAATGTTCAGTAATGTGTCTGCTGGTTATATTTAAGTTGATTGTGAGCTTGTTGGTTGTATTTAGGTTGGTTAAGAGCCTGTTGGTTGCCAATACAGTCGAAGGCTTTAAGAGACTCCTGGAAAGAATATACACAATCAAACTGTGGTAATGAACTAATGCAGCTTACAGATATATTAATATTAGAGAACATCAAACAGAGCCCTAAGATATATAATTCGTTTATAAGGAGATAAATTCTTGCAGAAGGTGCTAGATCTAGAACTTATTATCATTTATAATCTTCTATGATCCTCCCGATGTAAGGAATAAGACAGAGAAAAAGTTCCTAGACTAATCTTAGGAATTAGTTTAGTCTTTAAACCATGACAGCAGACACCTGCTGGCGCGATAGTGGAAAATACCAATGGGAAGTTCCTGAAGACTCCTGTCGGGGTAATACAGGCGAAGAGGGAGGTATCAGCCAGCCAGCCAGCCAGTCACAGTCACTTGGCGGCCATAATTGAATCGATGGGAGCGGATGGGGGAGTGGCGGATGGCCTCCCCCTCCTGTTAATGGTGAGGACGAGAGTGTAGCCATCAGTCAGGACACACGCCCGCGTTCCCTCTGAAAACCCCGGCAGCCTGCCCTGACATCACCATTAATCCTTGTGCCAGCCAGCCAGCCAGCCACCGCTACCACCCACCTACGTCGAAATCATTGATGTACGAGTACTCTCCTTTCTCGTCGCAGTCCTTTAGTCGTCATTACGGCCCGTGGCATCACGATCGTCGCCAGTCCTACACCTGGCACCACAATCGTCGTTATTCCTTTCTTTGGCATTCAAACTTCAATTCTCTATCCAAGTCGTTATCATTTTGTAAACCACAGACTTTTTATCAGTCATCATGCAACTCATCATTGTTACACACCCTGGCACAGTCTAACTTAACGTTCCTTTAAGACCCCCGGTTCTCCTTCATTGTTCAAATAATCAATCATATTACCCACCAGGTCGTCCAACAAGTCACGCACAAGATCACTCACCAAGTAATCAAACAGGTCAACCACCAGGTCATCCATCAAAACACCCACCAGGTTATCCACCAGATAATGAACCAAGTTATCCATCAGGTCACCTACCAGGTCATCCTGCAGGGCATCCACCAGGTTTTCCACTAGGTCATCCACAAGGTGAGCCACCAGGCCATCCACCAGGTTATCAATCAGGACATCCTCCTGGTCTCCCATCGAGTCACCCCAACAAGGTCATCCACCAGGTCACCCACTAGTTCGCCCACCAGGTCATCCACCAGATCTTCCACCAGAGACATAATTCAAAGTCTGCCAAGAAAAAATCGAAGAATCGCGATTTTACTGAAATGTTGAACAGGCGATAAATGGTTGAATTTAATGGGCCGGATTAAACCCGAACGTGGCTGGTGTACTGGAATGAGGAGGTTCGCTAGAGGAAGTGGTGGGCACTGGAAGCCTGGACGTGAGGCGGGAGCTGAGACTCTTGACGTAGGAAGCTGGAAATCTGGACATCTGGAACTGGATGTCTCGATTTGAATTTGGGGAAATCGGAGAAGGTTTTCTATTTATTTTGCAAAATAAAACCTAACCTAATCATCTTGGACCTAATACACGCTCTTTGAGGCCTAATATAGTACATACATGTGCTTTACTAGGCCTAAGAATATTTAGGTTTGGTTTATAGCTTTATTTGACAGACTCTGTAGAAGTGAATAGTACCAAATTCTTCTATCCAATTGTTCATTACTTCATTATTATATATACAGCTGTTCTCATAGTTACAAAAAGTACTATCTAAGCAGGAGGAAGGGAGGAAATTATCAGGGGGAAGCACCAAGCCATTAAGACTATACAGATAATGGGTTGCAATACCAACATTCAGGACTTCCTTTACCAAAAAAAACCCTGGGGCGCTATTGTGACGCGTCTCCCAACCTGACAACTCCTGCGGTCTTCAGGAGGTGAAAACCTTCACACACACATACCATAAAGAAGAGGAATGTTCTTGGTTCCAAATCATTTGCAACATATCTAGAGAGATGTCTCAGGATAGGCTGCTTTCAGGATAGACTCTCTCTCTAAGTTATATAAGAGCGTCAGAAAAAACTATTTTTCCTACGTCAGAAAAAAAGCGTCTTTCTCTAATGTCATACTAGAATGCCTTTGTTCTTGTATCTGATCATCAAGATCATTTGTGTCCTCTCGAATAATAGACCACATTTTGATGTCAAAATCCCCAACGGCCAAATAAATGGGTGCTATAAATCATAGCGGCTCACAAACAGTCACATTTTCTATACGTGGTCAATAGGATAGGTTAAGTTATGTTCGAGCGCTTTAGTACACTGATTTCTGTCTGTTGTAGCAACTGGAGAGGACGAGCTGCGTCAAGACCACACCCGACTTAGTTATTAAAAACGACACTGGCAGATCAGCAACAGGCAAAAGTCCTTCGCAAGATAATCTTCCAGAAAATGAACTCCGACAAAAAATTAAAAAAGGGTCAACGAACACATAACCTCCTCTGAAACCCTTTCGTCTTAACTTTTGCGATTCTGTTTACTGAAGCAATGTTCGCCACTCGATCCTGGAAGAACGCATTGAATACCCGACTGGCTGTCACAACTTCTGGCACTATTATGGAACCTTTTTGATCATATATACGATCTGATCCCCCTCCCCACCCTCTTTAGTTTCTCAAGAGATGGCATATCCTTCCAGTCTAAGGTGGCTGGAACTATTTTTTTCTCGTGGCATTCAGGATCTTTCCCTGTTCAAGTTGAGTGGCACTCGTCCCTATCCTCCTCCTCCTCCCCCTTCTCCTTTCTGCTCCAGCTGTTACCGGCACTTTCTACCTCCCACCTCTAAGGTGGCTGGCACCCCGCGGCCAATTTGTGTGATGAAGGTGGACTGACACGTCATCGGTCAAGTTCTGACGCCTGCTGAAAAGGCCGAGATTACAAGCAGCGGCGCTCATCTGTTTCCTTCAGCCATGGGTGAGGCGTCACTCCCCCTGGCTTCTCTACAAACACTTCATTTCACGACAAACAAAAAAAGCTCTTTGCTTCATCAAAGTATACAAACTAATGTTTATTAATTTTATTTTGCGAAAATAAATTGAATTTCGAACCTGAGGAAACTGGGGTTTTTTCGTCATAGATGTATTCAGAGTAATACAAAAAATATATATATTATTAACTCATATTTCCGCCTTATTGATTATCTGCCCAATCTCTCAACTGGAAAGTGGTTACGATGCACCGTAAGAGTTT